>NC_050180.1:15295065-15297565 GCF_008315115.2 Sander lucioperca
GATCTGAAATGAAGACAGATTCAGCAACTGCACGGCCTATTTCTCTCTTAAAATGTTTTCAGAAACACGTTTCGGTGAACTATTTTAGTACAATATGAGGTCGTATTCTGAACGAGTCGCCCGGTTGAAAAATCCAAAACCCGGATCCACGTGATGCATTCATCCAATCAGCTACTGGTTTTAATTTTTTGGGCGACAATCCAGATTAGCGCCGCCTGCTGTTATGGAGACGTATTACGTCTCGTCTCTTCGGTGTTCTGAGGAACTTTTTTGACCAACTCGGGGAGACTGATCAGTCCGACTGGCTTTACTGCCGACGGTCGGCCGTCTGGTCGGTGTGTAACGGCCTTTAGTCGTGCGAGAGAAAACTCAGATTGGACAGATAGTCTAGCTAGCTGTCTGGATTTACCCTGCAGAGATCTGAGGAGCAGTTAACCATAGTCCTCAGAAATCCACCGGAGTTTAAACACAACACAGAGACAGAGGAAGGGGACGGACATCTGGCAGAACGGAGCAATCCCGTTAGAGGAACGTCGTCTATATAGACTACCGATAACATGACTTTCAAAAGTTATAAATCGCTCAAACTTAAAACCATGGACCTCCACTTAAAAAGATGTTGTTAATTTCTGCAAACAGATTGATGTAGCCCTAAATATTCTCCCATTTTATGGGACCCCAGTGGTGGAATGTAACTAAGTACATTTACTCCAGTACTGTACTTAATTATATGTTGGCCTATTGGACTTTACTTGAGTTTTTTCCTTTCATGCCACTTTCTACTTCTACTCCGCTACATTACACACACACACACACACACACACACACACACACACACACACACACACACACACACACACACAGACACACACACATACACACACACAGACACACACACACCCACACATACACACACGCGCACACACACACACACACACACACACACACACACAGACACACACACATACACACACACAGACACACACACTCACACACACACCCACACATACACACACGCGCACACACACACACACACACACACACACACACACACACACAGACACACACACATACACACACGCGCACACACACACAGACACACACACACACACACACACACACACACACACACACACACACACACACACACACACAGACTCACACACACACACACACACACACACACACACACACACACACACACACACAGAGACACACACACACACACACACACACACACACACACACACACACACACACACACACACACACACACACACACACACACACACACACACACACACAACCACAAACTACAAGTCCAGCTGAGATGTCCAGTTTTTAATACTTTAACTACATTTTCCTGACGATACTTACACACTTTTACTGAAGTAACATTTTCAATGCAGGGCTTTTACTTGTAACGGAGTATTTTTTACAGTGTGGTATTAGTACTTAAAGGATCTTAATACTTCTTCAACCACTGTGGGCCCCTGACAGGAACCAGGATATGTGTCAAAAACTTGTGTCAAACTTTCTCATCCTCTGAACAGCAGCATGCGGTGACTCTGTGCAGCAGATGTCGCTGTTTCACAGCCATACGCGGTCCATTGCGCAGCCGCAGTGAGTGAGCTGCATCAAGTCAACGAAATGCAGAGTGAAACCGGAAACGTAGACGGCCTGACTTCAAAATAAAACATGTAAGGAAGTCATGTTAATGGAATGAATCGAACATTAGAAACAGCCATCCTTTAATGCGTTGAAAAAAGTCCCAAATTAATAATTTCTTATTTTTTTTTATTTCTATAACTTCTATTCATTTTTGTGAATATATGTCTGACATTTGACTGTAATAAGACTTAAATATGAAAAACATGTGTCATGCTGTACATCCACACACACATCTGCAGCATTTTTCTGATAAATGTCATAATTATTAGGCTGAATGTACATCTATTATTGTTATCCAAAGACAGTTTTCTATCACCATGGTGCCAACGAGGGTTGCAGGAGTATTACATAACTGTTTGTCATATATTTGTTTAGTTTGTTGAACAGTAAATCCATTACAACATCAGGGGATGATACACACAATGTTACAACATGCATTACATGGCATGGCAGCTTTGTTATTGTGCAGAAATGAGAGAGAACCTGTAATTGTATTACTAAAAAATCAAGTTAACATGGCTGTAGTCTTTCTAGCTATTCCGGTGATACTGTAATGTGACTGTGAAACTGAGATTTGTCTTTGTAATGTGAGAAGAAAGTCTTCAAGTAAATATACTCATAAATATACAAGTCTGTACAGGTCTTTAGTCAATGTTTCTTAATGATAATGTTCATCACAGAGAGTTCAGTTTGTGTTGGTAAAGATTAAACAACTTAGTTGGCCTACCCTGGAAGGGGTCAGCCCTATGTTCCCACAGCCCAATGGTCCCACAGCCCTATGTTCCCACAGTCCTATGTTCCCACAGCCCAATGGTCCCACAGCCCTATG
>NC_050180.1:15302565-15307565 GCF_008315115.2 Sander lucioperca
CTGTTTGTGTGAAAAGTGAGAGAAATTTTTTGTCTGACCGAAAGAGAGAAGTTCAAGCCCAGCTTTTTTTCTCACCTCTGCACAGCCGGCCGGTCACACAGTGAAGTGAAGACGTGGGTGTGAATGTGCTGTTGTCGTTTATCAGAAAGTGGAACAAATTGTCAGACGCAGACTCCCTTATCTCCCTAATCGTCAGAAAGCTGCTGGCGGGGAGGGGGGGGGGGGGGGGGTTTCAGATGCTGTTCCAACTATTCGAACGAGTATGCTGGCACTTTGACAACTAGTCCGGTCTCAACATGCAGGATCACAATCTCTGTACTGTGTTTGTTATTTTGAAAAAAGGGAGCTCCAAAGTGAAAATGTATTTAACCCTTTATAGGTCCTATGACATGCTGCTTTTTGGATGCTGCTGGTCCCCTAATACTGTATCTGAAGTCTCTTTATATAGACCTTAGTGGTCCTCTAATACTGTATCTGAAGTCTCTTTATATAGACCTTAGTGGTCCTCTAATACTGTATCTGAAGTCTCTTTATATAGACCTTAGTGGTCCTCTAATACTGTATCTGAAGTCTCTTTATATAGACCTTAGTGGTCCCCTAATACTGTATCTGAAGTCTCTTTATATAGACCTTAGTGGTCCCCTAATACTGTATCTGAAGTATCTTTATATAGACCTTAGTGGTCCTCTAATACTGTATCTGAAGTCTCTTTATATAGACCTTAGTGGTCCCCTAATACTGTATCTGAAGTCTCTTTATATAGGCCTTAGTGGTCCCCTAATACTGTATCTGAAGTCTCTTTTATATAGACCTTAGTGGTCCCCTAATACTGTATCTGAAGTCTCTTTATATAGACCTTAGTGGTCCTCTAATACTGTATCTGAAGTCTCTTTATATAGACCTTAGTGGTCCTCTAATACTGTATCTGAAGTATCTTTATATAGACCTTAGTGGTCCTCTAATACTGTATCTGAAGTCTCTTTATATAGACCTTAGTGGTCCTCTAATACTGTATCTGAAGTATCTTTATATAGACCTTAGTGGTCCTCTAATACTGTATCTGAAGTCTCTTTATATAGACCTTAGTGGTCCCCTAATACTGTATCTGAAGTCTCTTTATATAGACCTTAGTGGTCCCCTAATACTGTATCTGAAGTCTCTTTATATAGACCTTAGTGGTCCCCTAATACTGTATCTGAAGTATCTTTATATAGACCTTAGTGGTCCTCTAATACTGTATCTGAAGTCTCTTTATATAGACCTTAGTGGTCCTCTAATACTGTATCTGAAGTCTCTTTATATAGACCTTAGTGGTCCTCTAATACTGTATCTGAAGTCTCTTTATATAGACCTTAGTGGTCCCCTAATACTGTATCTGAAGTCTGATCTAGAGATTGGCATGGGGTACTTTCCATAAAATCATCTCTTAATGCAAATCAAACCAGCTATTAGGCTAACTGAGATAAAACCATGCCAATCTCTAGGTGAAGGGTATGTGATGATGTGGGGGTATGGTGAAGGGTATGTGATGATGTGGGGTATGGTGAAGGGTATGTGATGATGTGGGGTATGATGAAGGGTATGTGATGATGTGGGGTATGGTGAAGGGTATGTGATGATGTGGGGGTATGATGAAGGGTATGTGATGATGTGGGGGTATGGTGAAGGGTATGTGATGATGTGGGGGTATGGTGAAGGGTATGTGATGATGTGGGGTATGGTGAAGGGTATGTGATGATGTGGGGTATGGTGAAGGGTATGTGATGATGTGGGGTATGATGAAGGGTATGAGATGATGTGGGGGTATGGTGAAGGGTATGTGATGATCCCCCTGTATTTTAAGGAAGAACATTTATTTATTTACGATACATTATTCATTCACCAAAAAAAATTGGTGTCCTTAAAGGTTGGATTTTTCCTAATTTTTTTCAATTAAGGCATTAAGATCAATTTCCAAAAGATGATTTTCTTTTATTTCTCTTTTTAGTCAACTTTAGCATGGGTTCATAAACTTATGAGCAGCACTGTATGGAGCGTAGTAGACGCCCCGCAGAGCCACGCGACTACGCAGGCCAAGTGTTGCTCCCCGTGTGAAAAGCCCTTTAGAAAAACATCGATATCTCGATGTCTCGCCCTACTGGTGACTGTCACGTAAAACCGACAACAGCCGCGAATCCTCACACATGAGAAGCCAGAATTAGGGAATGCTTCAAAAATGACTTTGTCAAAGAGGAAACATGGTTGCAGATTAATTTGAATCAACTGTAATGTTCTTAGCTGCAGGGCGCTTTTACTTTCCTTTCTTCTCATTAGGGGTGGAACGGTACACTGAAGTCACGGTTCGGTTCATACCTCGGTTCAGCCATCACGGTTCGGTTCGGTACAATGGAGGGAAAAGCATAACAAAAATGCAGAGGGCAATTTTTTTTATTGTGCATGTCTCAGGCTGTACCACCTAGTGTCCTACAGTCTCTCCCCTGAGCTAGCTGCAACAGCCTGAAGCGTATAAAGTAAGATGTAAACAGTAGCCTAAACAATAAGTAGGCTACCCCACATCATCTCCAGACTCCATCTGGAACTTGTAAACAAAATAAGACAATCAGCTAGCTAGTAGTGTGATATGGGAGACAAGCGCTGCTCTCATATGTGAATGCACAGAGCAGGGGTGTTAAAAGAGCAGCTTCTTACACAGAGCAGTTGGCGAATTGTGGCGTTAGCTTCACACGCTAACAGCGGAGCTAGCAGCAAAGAGCGAAGCTAACGGCGGAGCTAACAGCTGACGTGGAGCTAACGGCGGAGCTAACGAATAACGGCGGAGCTAAAAGCGGAGCTAACAGCGGAGCTAACAGCGGAGCTAACAGCGAAGCAAATGGGCCTGGAAGCCATTTGTGGTCGAGGCGAGAAGGGATACAGCTACAGTACATCCGTGTTTGGTTGTACGTGGAAGGGACTAGTTTGCTTCGTGTGGACCAGAGTGATGGAGAAAGACATGGTGTCCCTAAGAAACGCGTATGTAACAGTAGTTCCACATTACATTAATTCATTTGCACGCAAGTTTATTTATTTTTATACCGTGTATTCTCCGTATAAATTCATGTACCGAACCGAGACGCCCGTACCGTTTCGGTTCAATACGAATACATGTACCGTTCCACCCCTACTTCTCATGCATTCTCTGCTTGGAGATGGAAGATTGATATAGAAAAACTGACTGACTATTCTACCGTATTCTATACTACTACTACTACTACTACTACTACTACTACTACTACTATTACTACTGTATCCTAATGTATGCTACTATACAATGCAGAGTGTGTGTGTGTGTGTGTGTGTGTGAACCACGCAGAGAGCGATTACGTAAGATTACAGATTACACGTTTGTGTGTCACATTATAACCATCTGCAGGATTTTCTTTTTATACTCCGACTGACCTCCTCCTCCTCTGCTCACAGCAGTCACACAAATCCAGATAAAAATAGATCGGCTGTAAAACTCTTCTGAAACCGATTCATCCTCCCACTCGTTCATGTTCAGGCTACTTTCTGTCCTTCAAAGGGTTGGCTTTCGTTTGGATTTTTTCCCATACTGGTTGCAACACGATACTTTCAATACAGCGCTGGTAAACGTCAAAAAACAACCACTAGACGGGAAAAGGGTATTTTACAATAACTTTGAATGCACCACGAGGCTGGCGAGGCGCATTTCAAGTGAACACACCGTCTGTGTTGTTTTTCCACATTGTTACGTCCTGCTGTTGGAATCCTCTACACTGAAATACAGTCACACTTTACACCGTGTTTAATCCAGCTACTAGCTAACGCTAGGCTAACGTTACCTGCTTCCAGGTGCAGTGGTAACTAGCATCCCGTACAGCGATGCTTCTGTTGCTTCTAACGTCCGTTTTCGGAGCTTCAGAGAGCAACAGAGGCTTTTCATTGGCACTGGAATGAGGCACCAAAATCCACGTTGCTATTCGGTCCGGTAGATACCGGTCGTTTAGGCACCGGTGCCGCATTAGCACCGGTGCCGCATTAGCACCGGGTCTCAGTACCCAACCCTAGTCCTTCACTGTTATCTGTTTTTTTTGTCTTATATTTAGGGATGCACCAATGCATTAGCCAGGAAATCCAGACCCAAATCCGAAAGATTAAGGCTCTGGCAATGAGTAATGAAAATGGCCCAACTCGAGGGGCGGAACCAAGCATGCATTTGAAAATCTCACTGCACGCAATTGGATAACACTACGACCAATCACAACAATACTCGCTAAGCCCCATACGCTACCAGCAGAGCTAACTGGTAGATTAAACTCTTAGCTACCAGCGGAGCTAACTGGTAGATTAATCTCTTAGCTACCAGCGGAGCTAACTGGTAGATTAAACTCTTAGCTACCAGCGGAGCTAACTGGTAGATTAAACTCTTAGCTACCAGCGGAGCTAACTGGTAGATTAAACTCTTAGCTACCAGCGGAGCTAACTGGTAGATTAATCTCTTAGCTACCAGCGGAGCTAACTGGTAGATTAAACTCTTAGCTACCAGCGGAGCTAACTGGTAGATTAATCTCTTAGCTACCAGCGGAGCTAACTGGTAGATTAAACTCTTAGCTACCAGCAGAGCTAACTGGTAGATTAAACTCTTAGCTACCAGCGGAGCTAACTGGTAGATTAAACTCTTAGCTACCAGAGGAGCTAACTGGTAGATTAAACTCTTAGCTACCAGAGGAGCTAACTGGTAGATTAAACTCTTAGCTACCAGAGGAGCTAACTGGTAGATTAAACTCTTAGCTACCAGAGGAGCTAACTGGTACCAGAGGAGCTAACTGGTAGATTAAACTCTTAGCTACCAGAGGAGCTAACTGGTAGATTATACTCTTAGCTACCAGAGGAGCTAACTGGTAGATTATACTCTTAGCTACCAGAGGAGCTAACTGGTGGATTAAACTCTTAGCTACCAGAGGAGCTAACTGGTAGATTAAACTCTTAGCTACCAGAGGAGC
>NC_050180.1:15310065-15322565 GCF_008315115.2 Sander lucioperca
TGTGTCGCTGTGTCTGCGTGTGTGTGTGTGTATGTGTGTGTCTTTCTTTGAAATATCCCATGAACTGTTCATTAATCTACTTCACACTTGGGTACCGTATAAACTTGGGGTTTGAAATTTGGAGCAGTTTGGACAGATTTTGGATATTAATAAATGTGAATTAAACTAAACGGACGAACAATAAAGGTTGAGGAGGGAAAAAACCGTTGCCATAACGCGAACTCTTCCGTGTCGACCCTTCACAATAAAAGCCCAGCTTAAATGAATTGAAATCGTTTCGCCGTGAGGAAACTCAATAAAACGCGGCAAAATACTCAAATCCGTACTTCAACGTTAACCATCAAGCCTCAAAACAGAGCTGGCGTGCGCCAACGTGACGTCAAAATGACGTAGATCTCACTGGGGCGACAAAGCGGAAACAGGAAGCCTGAACGAGCTCTAGGGCAACGTGATGCCAGAACTCTGAGTGACTGCAAGTCTCTCTTGTAAACTGACTGGATTAAGATGAGATCTTTTATGGCGAATGAAAGGCTTGATCCGACGAAGTAGCTCATCCAATCAAATCGGAGCATTGATGTCAATGCCGCTGCCAGTTCTGCCGTTGTTTACCTTTTTCTTCTTGTTCTAGTCCGAAGAAATAGCAACGTCGGGAGCCTTTCCTCATTAGCGCCACCTCTGTTCAGGAGAAGACTGCAACTACAGACCTGCCAACATGTACGCATTTTTTTGTACTCGGCACGCATTTTGACCCTTAAGTACGCTTGTACAATCCGCTGCTCTCTAGGTACGCATTTTTTTGCATCTTTCATTTCGCCGGTTTCAGTTTCTATGCAATCTATATGACGTTGATTCTGCCGCTGAGCCACAGCAAGTAAGTTGAGTGAAAAGCTTTCGTCCAATCAGAGGGCTGCATTTTAACCCTCTGCCCACCTGCCCCTCCTAGCCAAATGCTTTGCGCGTTTAATTCAATTCAGTGCCTCAAGCAAGCCGTCCTGGCCTGATAACTGTGGGCTTGTATGCCATGGCTGAACCGCCTCAAAAAAAGGTTCGGAAACCACAGCGATTTCTTGACTGCTATCGGGAGAGATGGCCGGGCTACCTCATCACGCGTTCTGTACCGTGTGCAAGACAGACATCGATATCAGTCACGAAGGGACAACAGGTAACGAACACAGTCCCACACGCAAATACTGAGTCGGGTATGGCTGCAGCCTGCAGACCTCCTGTCTCATGCCTCCCATGCTCACTAACTTAACCATGACTTCATTTAGAAAGTAATTCGTACTCATCAAATTTCTTCAAGGTTGGCAGGTCTGCAACTAGTGTCACGGCCACGCGTGCGAGTATGACCCGTTACGGCGCTCCCATGATGTCACACTGGCGCTCGACAGCTCGGCTGCAGCGAGTATACCGCACGTTTAAGGGTTAGGGTTTTTTTTACTCGTTTATACATTTTATTTTCTTTCTTTTAATTGTTCGAAATAACGATTCCTTCATTCATTCGAATGGTGAACGGAGACAGATGTCACCTGTACTTCAATACAACTGTAAGGTACTTTTAATTGAGTATTTTCATTTTCTCCTACTTGCCTGTTGTACGTTTTCCTTCTCTATTTTCATAGCTTTAGTTACTTTGCATATTCTTATTAATTATACAAAATATTATGAATAAATTAGGATTTATTAAAGTGGATAAAGAGGAGACTTTATTGATCTGGTGGTGAAATTCACAAGCTAGCTGCCAAAGTCCAACTTCCGCTGTTATGTTGGTGAAAGTAACTCAAAAGTAGTGCAGAAGTAGTGTAACGCATTACAATTCAGAGAGACAGTAGTATTGTAATATAACAAATTACTCTCAAATGACAGTAACTAGTAATCTATAATGTATTACATTTTGGAAGGAACTTTCCCGACACGGGACACACAGAGACAGGAAACTACTCCGAAGTTGGGATCTAAACTGTCTCTACTTCAAACTGGACAAAGCCTCAGCTACCCTGAAGACGGGTGGGGCTGTGATTCTCTATGACACCCTGAGGTGGTGCCTCTCACTCAGCACCGAGACAGGAAGTGGCCGCTCCCCACCTCATTGTTTCCAGGAGGCAACAGCTCGGATCGTTTCCTGTCAGAGAGACCAGCGACCCCCCTGCCCCCACCCAGAGGACATGTACAGCCAGTGGTGTAGTCTAATGTATTGTAGTGGGTGTACTGTTCTGTATATTGGCCAGAATCTGCATTGGGGGGGCGCATATCATAGCTGGGTGTCCTGTCTGGGTGTCTTGAGCACCAAAGACTTCATTTCCTGCATTCTGACACACTTTTATGCACCAATTTACGGTGGGAATCCCTTTATTTAGCCTATATAAAGAAGAAAAACACAGATGACAATTCAAAATATCTAAAAATATAATGGAAAATATGTCGTTGCGTGTCAGTGGGCATATGGAAATCCTGGAGCTTTCTTAGTGGGTATATACTGTGTATACCTGCGTATCACGTAGACTACACTGCTGTGTACAGCTACAGGTGACCGACACTAGGGCTGCACAATATCAGTGTTTCCCATACAGAGGTTCCACTTGGGCCTAAGTCAAGCGTGTGACTTAGGCCATTTAGTTTTTTGTGTTTTCTGAAAAACCTGAAAATGACTTAGGCCATTATTTTAGGAAGGTGACGATAAAGAACATACCTGGGAGGCTGAATAGGCTTTTAAATTTAAATTAACATAACAAGCCAGCGAGTCCTAGTCCTTGGTTCATGTCAGTCAGTATGAATTAACATTTAAAAACATGTTAAATTATATATATTTTGATATATAAGTCGCACTGGACTATAAGTCGCATTTATTTAGAAATTGACTTCACAAAATCCAAGACCAAGAACAGACATTTAATCTGGAAAGGCAAGTTATTCAACTACACAATAGCACACAGAACAGCAGGCTGAATAGGTGTCCGGTATGTTAACGTAACCATTAACGGTTACTCAGCTACACAGTAGCATAAAGAACATACCTGGGAGGCTGAATAGGCTAAATTAACATAACAAGCCAGCGAGTCCTAGTCCTTGGTTCATGTCAGTCAGTATGAATTAACATTTAAAAACATGTAAAATTATATATATTTTGATATATAAGTCGCACCTGACTATAAGTCGCAGGACCAGCCAAACTATGAAAAAAAGTGCAACTTATAGTCCGGAAAATACGGTAGTATAGAAAAGCGTGTTTAGGATCCCCAAATCACGGATTAACTTTAGATAGCCCTAGTCTTATATGATTAAACAGGAGTTAGGAAGGAACAGTGTTGAGATTAATAATAACGTGTAACTTTCTGTATGGATCATAGTACAGAATTACAGGTATTTTATCTGCTGAACCGTTAACATTTGGCAAAAAAAAACAAAGCAAAGCACAACATGGCTACACTTTTTTTGTCATTTGTTTAAAATGTAACGAGCAATTCGTCGTATTTTAGCAAAATACTGAAAGCAGCAGAAATGCAGAACTGAGCAGGCTACATTTTAATATCTGTTTATGTATCACAAGTGATAGAATTATCGCGATGTTCAACAACGTTGGGCCATATCGCATATTTTCATCATATCGTGCAAGTAAGTGTAAGTAAGCGTGATCGTCTGCATACAGTAAAGGCAATGAGTCTGTGTTACCTTATTTGACAGAAATCTACACGCATATGCCTGTTATTCCTGACAATTTGATAAAACGTTGATTATATATACGTATGAATATTCAAATTCTAATAATTTAATAATTTATACTTTTTTATTTTGTATTAATCCCCAGTGGGTACACTGTGTTGTTATTACACACTACACACAGGCCTGAAATACACACACACACACACACACACACACACACACACACACACACACACACACACACACACACACACACACACACACACACACACACACACACACACACACACACACACACACACACACGCGCGCGCGTGCTCCGGTCCTATACACGCACTAATGGAGAGATGTCAGAGTGGGGGGGGCTGCGAGTGCTGGACAGGCGCCCTGAGCGGTTAGGGGGGGGTGTCGGTGCTTTGCTCAAGAGCACCTTGGCAATGGCCAGGAGGTGAACTGGCATCTCTCCAGCTTCCAGTCCACACTCCGTACAGGGACTTGAACCAGTGACCCATCAAGTTCCCAACCCAACTCCGTACGGAGTGAGCTACTGCCACCCCAAACTAACTACCGTTAAAATCACCGGGAGAGTGGCCGGGTTGGATCAGTGGGTAGAGCAGGCGCACATTTACATAGAGGTTAATGCCTCGACGCAGAGGTCCAGTGTTGGAGTCCGACCTGTGACGATTTCCTGCATGTCTCCCCTCTCTCCTCTCTCTCATCTAGCTGTCTGGCGCTGTAGGAGACGGCTGCCTCTCCAGTAGCTCTCCAGATTTTAGCTCTTTTAACCTATTTCATCCTCTTTCTTTCTACTTTTTTTACTCTTCTTGCGAAGACATTGTATACTGTATTTTTTTCTATACTGTATTTTTTTATACCTCTTTATTTAAAGAGTGTTTTGTAAGCTGCTAAAATCTGCTGCTGGATACCTAATTTCCTTGCCGGAGTCATCCCAAAAGGATCAGTAAAGAGAAGTCTAAGTCTAAGTCTAAGTCTGTCCATTAAAGGCAGAAAAGCCCAAATAAAAAAGAATCACTGGGAGAGTCCAACACAGCCAGACTCTGGACGGTAAAACTGAGATAAGCTCTCCTATTCAAGTTTAAGTTCTGCTTTTTCAACAGTTTTTTTTGGTAAATTGCTATCAAACACAGTCGAAGAGCATTTGAATTGCTATTTTTTCTCTCTTAGTTCTTATCACTTTGCCACTGATTTTCCTTCCTTTGGCGCTGACTGAAACCTCTTTGGGGTGTGCCAAAAATTCCTCCATGCAGGGAACCCCCCCCCCATCCCCCCCGACATCCGAGAGCGGTCGTGACTTCACTGTGGGACACCCGATCGCCGGGCCCCCCCGCAGGAAGCGCTCTTCTCTTTTGTCACCGGACACCGCTGAGTGACTGTGACCGCGGGCCGTGACATCGCTCCACACAGAAGATGACGTCGCTCCTCACACGTTGCTTTTCTGTTCTTCTCTCCACTTCCTCGTCCTCCCCTTAAACACGAGAGAGAGAAAAAACATGATCATTTCTCTACAACAGGGTAGAGCACAGGTAAACATACACAAAATGTAAAGATACAGTACACCGGGTAATTATTAGGGGTGTGAATCAACGGTCTCACGATTCGATTACGATTATACTGTCAACGATTCAAATCGATATTATATATATATATATATTAGGCCTGTCAAAATAACGTGTTAATTTCGATTAATTAATCTGAGAAAAAATAACGCGTTAAAAAAAATAAACAACGCAGATTAATCCATTCCATATTGCCGTTTGACCCGGAGCCGTTCTAGCCGCCATTGGACTGTAAAATGAAGGAGGGAGACGAGAATGTGCTGCCTGGATCATTAACTGGAACATTTACTTGTAAAAATCTTCTTCCTGCCAACCCTGGCTACCGAAATCTGGTGCCACTGATATGTCTGCTCTTCTCTCTGGTGCTCTGAAGACGATACAGGCAACACAAACACCGCTGCACGTGACGCTGGTTAACACTATACTCAACAGCAGCTAACGTTAGCCTACCGCTAGCTAGTTAACATTATACTCGACAGCAGCTAACGTTAGCCTACCGCTAGCTAGTTAACATTATACTCGACAGCAGCTAACGTTAGCCTACCGCTAGCTAGTTAACATTATACTCGACAGCAGCTAACGTTAGCCTACCGCTAGCTAGTTAACATTATACTCGACAGCAGCTAACGTTAGCCTACCGCTAGCTAGTGAACATTATACTCGACAGCAGCTAACGTTAGCCTACCGCTAGCTAGTTAACACTATACTCGACAGCAGCTAACGTTAGCCTACCACTAGCTAGTTAACACTATACTTGACAGCAGCAAAGTTAGCCTACCGTTAGCTATTTAACACTATACTCGACAGCAGCTAATGTTAGTCTACCGTTAGCTAGTTAACACTATACTCGACAGCAGCTAACGTTAGCCTACCGCTAGCTAGTTAACACTATACTCGACAGCAGCTAACGTTAGCCTACCACTAGCTAGTTAACACTATACTTGACAGCAGCAAAGTTAGCCTACCGTTAGCTATTTAACACTATACTCGACAGCAGCTAATGTTAGTCTACCGTTAGCTAGTTAACACTATACTCGACAGCAGCTAACGTTAGCCTACCGCTAGCTAGTTAACACTATACTCGACAGCAGCTAACGTTAGCCTACCGCTAGCTAGTTAACACTATACTCGACAGAAGCTAACGTTAGCCTACCGCTAGCTAGTTAACACTATACTCGACAGCAGCTAACGTTAGCCTACCACTAGCTAGTTAACACTATACTCGACAGCAGCTAACGTTAGCCTACCGTTAGCTAGTTAACACTATACTCAACAGCAGCTAACGTTAGCCTACCGCTAGCAAGTTAACACTATACTCGACAGCAGCTAACGTTAGCCTACCGCTAGCTAGTTAACACTATACTCGACAGCAGCTAACGTTAGCCTACCGCTAGCTAGTAGCTGGATTAAACACGGTTGCAATGCTGACAGCTAACGCTAAACGGTGTAAAGTGTGACTGTGTTTTACTGTAGAGGACTGTGACTCAACAGCGGGATGTAACAATCTGCAGCTGCCGAGCTGCCGTTGGAAAAACAACACAGGCGGTGCGTTCAATGAAACTGGTAAACTACAGCTTCATGGTGCATTTGAAGTTATTGTAAATGTCCTTTTCCTATCTGGTGGTTGTTTTTGTTGTTCAACAGCAATTTACTAGTGAAATAAGTTATTGTTATACATTATTATTAAATCATTTAATTTTGACCATATGGCCTTAGCAATAAACAAGCCATTCTTTAATGTCACCAACTGTTGTTTAGTACCCTTTGTTTTCTTTTCTTTTTTTACTTTCTTAAAAAGTATCGGTTCAGGCACCGTTAATTATGTATGCGATTAATTTTGATTAATTAATCACAGAGTCTGTAATTAATTAGGTTAATTTTTTTAATCGATTGACAGCCCTAATATATATATATATATATATTTCATCAACAAATACAAGCAGTCAGATATACATGAACTCCCCTTTTTATTGAATCTGCTCTTAAAGGTCGCTGACACACCAACCTGATAATCGTCCGTAGGACAGTCTGGCGAGGTCGGGGACTCCAGTCTGTTCGGTGTGTTCCGTGCCGTCGTCAGTCGGAGGAGCCGTCGTCCTTCATTTGGACCAATTTGACTTGTTGAATCGGCCAGCGGGCAGTCGGACTCAATGACCAACCTGATTGGCGGAGTGCTAGCCCTTGACTAGCGAATCAGGGCTTCTTCCACAAGAAGAAGCCCGAGAGCTGACCACGCCAGTATCTTCTTAGTACTAGCCATCGTATTTTTTTCTGTTCGGCGAGTAATGACAACAACGATCCTTCTTGACTACTATCCACACTCTCTGATGGAAACAATGACTGACGACAGCGTGCTCTGTGTTTACGAGGTCTACAGAGATGTTCCGTCATTTCCGGTTTAAATTTTTTGGGCGACAATACAGATTAGCACCGCCTGCTGTTATGGAGATGTATTACGTCTCGCGCACCCGCAGAACGTACGCTCAAGTCCGCGTCGCTTTGGTGTGTTCTGAGGCACTTTTTGGACCGACAGGAGCCGACTGATCAGTCCGACTGGCTTTTCTGCCGACGGTCGGCCGTCGTGTTGGTGTGTCAGAGCCTTAAGAAAGACGCTTCCTGAATGTAGCGGAGTCTGAACACAGCAGACAACAGACAAAAGGCAAAAAAAGCAGGGACCGGAAAATCAACAACGTACATCTATAGGCCAACGTGGCACCATGACATCGTGTAAACATACACGCCACTTTCCTAAAGCCAAGTGGCGTGTAATCTGTACGCATTTTGAGCTATCCGCGCGTATGTCTACGCTGTATACAGCGGACGTAAACATACATGTTATCGCGAGAACGTGCAATGCTATCGCGAGAACGTCACACGTGTGTAAAAAAATTCAAATAAACGGTTGGGTGAAAGTCCTGTGTTTTACCCGCCCAGCACCCCAACCAACCTCCCTCCACGGACCTCCGTCCTTTCATACTACTCTCTACGGCGATAATTCACACGTAATGTGAGTCAATGGAGGCCAAACCGCGTTGATAAATACGCTAAAAAGCGAATATGCGTCTTGATAACACGCCAAAATGGCACACGAATTGGCGTGTCATACATACACCACTTAGTGAGATCAGTCTGAGTAGGCAATAATCAGTTATGGTATAATTTTTAAAAAAACGCCAAAAAGTGAGAAAAAAATTAGAAAGAAAGTGACAAAAACGTTGAGAAAAGTGTACAAAAAGCACTATTTTTTTTTTTTTTTTTATTTCGACCCAGAAAAACAAAAAGTTGCACGGTCGACGGGAAGACAACTCAAGGTTAGCAGAGACGTTCTTATGTTGTTAAAACATTGTTCTTACGATGTTTTTAGTGACATATTCAATGAATACCACAGCACTGGAACCTCTACATCTGATAGAAAAAGTGATGTCTTGATGTACAACAAATATTTTTAAATATTTTATAAATTTTTGCCGAGTTGAGTGCGAGTGAACATCTGAATGAGGAATACAAAAATTGTGAAATGTATCTGGGAGATCGTTGGTGTGTGTGTGTGTGTGTGTGTGTGTGTGTGCATCGTTAACAGAAGAGATGTGTGTTTGTGCCCAAATGATTAAGGTCTTTTGAGGGTGTTTTTTCCCAGCAGTGTTCCTCGTCTGCTGCTGCTCTGTCTGACCAACACAACGTGCCGCTCTGTGGAGCAGAAAACACAAACACGTTCTCAGACCACAGAAAAGACTTGTAAAGTAGCACAGATGTTCGTGGGATCCTCCGGTTGGCCGATTACTTTGGCTTCTAACCACATTCCTGCAGAACTAATGATGGGATTTAGAGCTGGGCGATATGGAGGAAATCAAATATCACCATATTTTTTACCAAATACATCGATGGCGATATTGTACGGGTGACTATTGGTGCTTTCATAAAAAGTTTACACGTTTGAGAGTGACCGTTTTGATAAATAATCACCAATAATGTGGATGTAATGACTAAATGGGTAGAGGTAAATAACAGAACAGCTGTTAAGTCTGGTTAGTTCAGAAAATGACATCACTTCACTGTAACGCAGCCTTTAAAACCAGGAAAAGACAGCGTTTGGTTACATGGTAACCTTGGTTCTCCGAATGAGAGACTATCTCTCCACAAAGTGACATATTCCATATGTACGGGGGACTCAAGTCTCGATACGACAGAGAACACTTGTCACATGTCATATCACGATATTACCGTATCCAAAATGTACGACGATGCGTTTTTTTTTACAGGTCAAAGTCTGGTTTCGATGTGTGAACCAGGAGTTGTAACTGTATTAAAACTCTCTAAAGATTCATGATAAGAAAGGCAGACGATTCCATCAATGTCATATTCTTGTAAAATACAACTTTCTTAGCTTTGAAAATCTGATAATCCACACAAATCTGTGTTTGATGTATAAAATCCTCCATGACACCGCTGCTCCCCCACTAAAAGAATTCATATCTTTGGGCTCTGAAATAACGACTCGAGCAACTAGATCTACAGTACGAGGTGAATGTAGGATCTCTAAACGCAGGACAACATTTGGAATAAATGCTTTTTCTTGTGTGGCAGCTCGTCAGTGGAATATGTTGCCTACAGAGCTGATAAGAAGCACAAACTTTTACACGTTTGCAAGACAGCTAAAGATATGGCTTTTGTCAAATCAAATTTGTACCCACATGTGACCGGATATATGTGTATGTGTGTGTGTGAGTGTGTGTGTTCTGAGGTCTAAAAGAGTAGATTTGAGTGCATGAAAAGTTTAAATACGACCTTTTTTATATTATTTATTTGGTCAATGTAAATCTCACTATTCATGTATGTATGATGTATTATGTATTTTAGCTACGATCAGCCTGCCCAGGGACTACGGGTGAAAATTAGCTCTTGAGCTAAAACCTGGTACTATGCATCTCTCCTCTTGAGGTTAATGTTTATTGTACGCTGTCCCTGTTTCTCTAAATAAATAAAATAAAATAAAAATAAAAATTAGCCAGGAGAATATCAAATTATGATTTACATTCCTTAAAGAAAGTGTGTGATGAAGCTGCGCGATGACGTTGTCTCATCCTGCAGCTTCCTAAATCTGCCATGTACAGTCGGAGTCTGACAGACGGCCAATCCCTCTGAATAAATAAACAGCAACAGTCTCTCATCCTCCAAAATGTAGGGCAAATTCAGCCCCAACATACACACACACACACACACACACACACACACACACACACACACACACACACACACACACACACACACACACACACACACACACACACACACACACACACACACACCTACCTCTATCTCCATCTCCCACCTAAATCCCCCTGGCATCATACTGGCATCCAAATAACACCCAAATAACACACACACACACACACACACACACACACACACACACACACACACACACACACACACACACATACATATGTATCCACATTTGCAACCGGTTCACCATGACGAGCACACACACTTTCCATACCCCTCTCCTTCAGGCTTATCCTAATACACCATGAAGCACATGCCAGCATACATAAATAACAGTTCACATATGCTCATAAACACACACACACACACACACACACACACACACACACACACACACACACAGAAAGCAAAATAAATCCACATCCACACAAATGAAATCTGCGGCATTAAGTGAAATATGTTGAAATTTTAATCTCAACACTCGGTGTCTGGCAGCCCCACATGACACGAAATCTGTGTGTGTGTGTGTGTGTGTGTGTGTGTGTGTGTGTGTGTGTGTGTGTGTGTGTTTTAAGTCTGGTGTTGCTGTCGTGAAGAGAGTTTGTTGGATGTTCATATCAATGTACTCACATTACACTAAACATTATCTGGTGTGTGTATGTGTGTGTGTGTGTGTGTGTGTGTGTGTGTGTGTGGGGCGGGGCAGGGGTTTGTGTAACTTGTGTACTTGCATCAATCTCAGCGTGTGGCAACTTTTAATCTGATGCTATTTTGTCAAGGCTGTAGCTCGGCCCCGCCTGATTGGTCCAGTCTCTCCAATAGGAAACAGCCTGAGGGTTTTATTGTCATTTCAACCATATACACTGTATATAGTGAAACGAGACGACGTTTCACCATGGATCAAGTGGTGTTACACCTTTTAAAATATATAAAAACGACATACGAGACAGGCTACATTTAGTGCACACACAGTATAGACTTTACATAAAGTGAAATTACTAGAGATGCACCGATAGACCGGCCGGTGACCGGAATTGGCCGGTTTTCACGTGCTCGGCCATGACCGGCGACCGGCAGGTCAGTCTGACATATGGTGATTTCATGCCGGTCAACGCTACAACTAACTGACAACATAAGTTATACCAGTTACAGTTCTCACGGACGCACACACACACGGACGCCACAGCACGCTCTCTTTCTCCTTTCTCTCAACTTTTCCACCGTGTGTGGCGCATACCCGCTTGCGGTGTGAAGGCGTGTCGGCGCTATTCTCCCACATGTAGGAACCTGGTGAATTAACCTGCAACATGTCAGCTGTTTGGGAATTCTTCAGCGTGTGTGCAGAAGATAACAAGTTTACAATATGCAACACCTGCAAGGAGAAAGTAGGGCGTGGAGGGACGACACCAAAAACCTAAATCACATTTCTTTAGTTGATATTGGACGTGAAAAGAAGGAAATGGTTCCAACATTGCTCTTTAGATGTGTGTGAATGTCCCACACCAGGAGTAATTTATATAGTTCTATTTTATAGTGATCCATTATCTGTTCAACACATGTTCTATTAAAGAAAAGATAGAAAATAAATATGTGTGTGCTGTAAAGTGGTTAGAAAACATGAAATCGGTATCAGCTGGTCTAACTCAAAGAAAATCAGAAATCGGAATCGGCCTAGAAAGTTGTAATCGGTGCATCTCTAGTAATTACTACTTAAAGTAGAGCATTTAAGACAGGGACAAGGGACAGGACAGACAACAGACAACCAAAGACAGGGCATAGGTAGAGTTGTAACAGAGTTTTAGCAGCATACAATAAAGGTGCAGGAGTGCATTTCAGTTCTGTGTAAAAAATTTGCATCATGTTTTGTTGTTCAACAGTCTGACTGCTTGAGGGAAGAAGCTCTTCCCCATTCTGGAGGTGCGGCCAGTTATACTGCGGTACCTTCTACCTGACGGCAGTAAAGGGAGAAGAGTGCACTGGACGGGACGGGACGGGGGTTGTTGTGTCCTTAACAATGCTTATGGCGTGGCGCAGACAGTG
>NC_050180.1:15325065-15330065 GCF_008315115.2 Sander lucioperca
GCACCGTTAGGCACTGCTAGGCACCGTTAGGCACCGTTAGGCACTGCTAGGCACCGTTAGGCACCGTTAGGCACTGCTAGGCACCGTTAGGCACCGTTAGGCACTGCTAGGCACCGTTAGGCACTGTTAGGCACTGTTAGGCACTGTTAGGTGAGGACACTAGTGGTGCGTCTCAACATAGCCGTCTAGCGGTAGGGGGTTTAAACACAACATAAACATGAACCACTGTCTTACATGAATATGTTTGAACGTTTAAAAAAATAAATAAATCAATGTTGACTTTTTGAAAATCAATACAGTATTGCAAAATAAAATATCACAATACTCAAGTGTATCGATTTTTTTCTTACACCCCTCCAACGAAATGCAGTTTAGGTCTAACCAGAAGTTTAAAAAAGCAGAAAAGTGCAATGCGATATACAAAGTAT
Organism: Sander lucioperca; assembly: GCF_008315115.2. Lineage (NCBI taxonomy): Eukaryota > Metazoa > Chordata > Actinopteri > Perciformes > Percidae > Sander > Sander lucioperca. Next base: position 15,325,494 of record NC_050180.1, read on the forward strand.
AGACAGACAAGAAATATAGTGCAGTGTAGACAGTGGTGTACAGCTGGTTTACAGAAGGTAGTTTAAATATAAATATGTGCAGTGTATTAGCAGTTACCTTATAAGAGCAGAATAAATATGTCAAACAATGTTTGAACAACAAGTACAGATATGTGCAATGTAGTAGCAGTGGCATTATACTAGTAAGAATAATATAGATATATGCAGTGTATTAGTAGAATATATTATAAGAAAAACACAATAAATATGGATATTCAGTATGAACCATATAGACAGATATGTACAGTATGTACAGCTATGTGCAGTGTGGTAACAGTACCATTGTAGTGCAGAAACAGTGACATTATACATGGAAACCAATGGGAAAACACATGGGCTCCGACGGGACTTCATGGTGCCTTCATGTGCACCCCGTTAAATGGTGGTTAATGGTGCGTTCAATTTCAGGCTGTCAACATATATTCTAAATTTGAATATATATTCGATTTGTAAAAAGAAACAGACATTCGAGTATGAAAATGTAGTTTTCGAATATTCTGAGAGAGATAGCTATCTGCCTCGTGCCGTCTTATTGCGGGACTTTAAAATCGCACGTCAAATCGCGGATTTGGGGAATCGTGACACACAGAAGGGGTATGATTTTTGACGTGAATTGCAGTATTTTGAAGGTTTTAAAAGACCCTTTTTCTGTCTCCATGAGCTGTGTTTGTGTTCACTTGAACATGATGTATAGAAGGCTAAAGCTCTTCACGGTTTTGTTGTGACCTCAGTGTAGAAAGTCTTTTTGTACTGTGCACCATGCATGCATCGGTTACACACAGAAAATGTCTACATATAAAAATAGATCCGCTTGAAAATGTCAGTCTCTTCTGCCCAGAGTAGAAATACAAATACATCTCCTTTGGGTGGATGAGGAATGTCCCAATAGCACAGGAAAAGTGTGTGTGTGTGTGTGTGTGTGTGTGTGTGTGTGTGTGTGTGTGTGTGCCTTCCATACACAGACCTCATAAAGCAAATCTTATGTGTTTTAAAATGTTTTTTTGTGAATGTGTGTAGGAATGGCTGGTCATCCCACAGGAATTCTACATGACCTATTTCTCGACCCACGTCCCATCTGCCGCAACACAGACACACACACACACACACACACACACACACACACACACACACACACACACACACTGTTTTCCTGTGGGAACACTTGGACGATCTGCAGATATGCATTTTTTTTTTTGCCCCAAGATATAAACATGAAAACAAACACACACATGCCCACACATATTTGTGCAACCGCTGATGCATACAGAAACACACACACACACACACACACACACACACACACACACACACACACACATGCATGTTATGTGACTCTGCATCCATGCAGAAAGTCTCACATGGTCGCCATGGTGACTTTCTTTCAGCCTGTGTCATCTTCTGTCGTCGTCTCTCCCTCCAGAAGAGAGAGCAGCACGTTGTGTTTACATGCCCACTAATGTCCCCACTATTATTCCGAATTCGACAATATTTTAATTTTGATACAGGTTGATGTAAACGGCACGTTCCGTTCGGATGTTCAGAATGAAGTGCTGTCCACGTCGTGGTGGCAACGGCAGTGGCGAGCGTTATCGTTGGGGTCACTCTCAGAGCGATTTGATGAACGGTAGGAACGCTGACAGCCAATAATGTCAGTATTTAACAGGTCTTTAAAAAGGTCTCTGGAGCTCTGTGCGCTGCTGTTTCCTGGAGAAGGCAGCGGTGTTGGCGTTCCAGGCGCTCAATGGTCTTTTAAGCGCCCCATCGTCGACTGCAAGGCACCTAACCCTAACCCTAACCATTGCCTAATCCGACATTGGGGGCTTAAAACACCAAACACCGTTCCAGGCACCGCCAAGTACTCTCGCATTGCCAGACCTTCCTCCACAGCGCTGCGGAGGAGGGTCTGGCTAGTCCACTCGGCATTCCCGGGATGAGAGAAAAAACGTGCTCAGGTTTAATGGCATTTCTTTAAACCAATCACAATCGTCATGGGCACGGAGACGCTGCAAAATAGTCGTGCAACAGAAAACTCCGATTGGACAGATAGTCTAGCTAGCTGTCTGGATTTACCCTGCAGAGATCTGAGGAGCAGTTAACCATAGTCCTCACAAATCCACCAGAGGTTAGAACGCCGACACAAAGAAAGAGGAAGGGGACGGACATCCAGCCGAAAATGAGGGACATCTGGCGGAATTTCCTGCGGCAACGGAGCAATCCCGGAAATGAAACCTCGTGGATACAGACTAGCCGCCTGGTAACCTTCTATTTTTTTAGTTCATAATATTTACCCAAATGGCGTTCAGTATCAGCACTCTTGGTGTTGTTAGAACTTTAGTATTTCAGTATTTCATATCAGAGCTGATTGTTGACAGCATCAGCTACTGAAACAGAGCAGATTATCATCTTCATCGTCGTCATCGTCAGCACAGTGAGTGTGAGGCGGCGAGGTTTACTCCCAGCAGCACCTTCAGCATCCTGGACCGACTCCGCCCGTCCGTCCCCCGAGCCGGCTGTTTCCTCCGGAGTCAGCAAGTGGCGAGAAAAGCCCTTCCTCTGCCACACACGCACGCACACACGCACACACACACACACGCACGCACGCACGCACGCACGCACGCACGCACGCACGCACACACTGTCCAGCGTCCCGTGTAGTTCAGCTCAGTGAGTCTGATCCACGTCTGTCCTCTCCTCTGTGAGGTTAGTTTTTTTCTCTCATACGGCCACAACGACCTTAAAATAAACATGGTTGACTTCTTTACGCTCGTAACGGATTGGTTTTGCTCGAGGACTTCAGTGTCAGTCATATACAGAGACATAACGTTAGTGTGTGTGTGTGTGTGTGTGTGTGTGTGTGTGAGTTACAGTAACTGGTGTGAATGTTTATTTCCTCATTTCCTTTCCTTGTTATTCCCTTGAGTTGTCTATCTTTTCTTATCAGTCTGTCTCTTAACTTAGTCTCTCACTTCCTCCGTCTTTTCTGGGCCTTTCTGCACGTGATGTGTGTGTAGTTTGTGTCTCTCGTTTCGTCATGGCGACGTAGATGAAGACTAACCAGAGCCAAAAGGGTTAACACTTCTGTTTTCACGGTTTCTGTTCTGCACTGGGGGTGAGACTCTGCTGAGTGTCTGCTTTTGGTAGCTGTGTGTGTGTGTGTGTGTGTGTGTGTGTGTGTGTGTGTGTGTGTGTGTGTGTGTGGTTGGTTCTGTGTGTCTGTGTGTATGTGTGTGTCTCTGTGTGTGTGTGTGGTGTAATGAAGCCTGTCATTACTGTACTGCAGGGAGGAGTCTGACCTTTTCCTGCACAACCAGAGGATGCAGCTCACACACACACACACACACACACACACACACACACACACACACACACACACACACACACAGAGAGAGAGTTTATGCTTACTTTAGAGACCTGACTGAAGATCTGAACCATAAGCACCAAAAATATCTCAGCCAATCAAAATGCTTAAAATTACTGACCTAAATAAGAGTCGGCAGCCCCCTGATGAATGGGTGAGTTGTCTGGTCTCTAAATTGTCAGAAAATGATGAAAAATGTGGATCAGCGTTTCCCCAAAAAAGCCCAACGTGACGTCCTCAAATGTCTTGTTGTTGTCCACAACTCAGAGATGTTCAGTTTCCTGTCCCAGAGGAGAGAAGGAACTAGAACAATATTCACATTAACCCGCTGACATCAGAGACGTCTTTCATCAAAACTGACGTGAGCGGATTCATCGATTATCAAAATAGTTGCTGATTAACGTAATAGTTGAGAACTAATCTGTTCGTCTTTGCAGCTCTACACACACACTTGCAGTGCAGACCTTATTCCGCCCAAATCAATCAGAAATTCTACTGACTGCAATGAGAAGAAAGGGTCTGTTAAGCTGCCGAAGTGAACCGTTTAGTTTGGTTTTTTTTACGACAGGAAGTTGTCGGGTGAGGTGGTAAGCCACCGAGATCTCAACTTTCCTCCCATCCTCTCTTCCTCCCTCCCTCCCTCCCTCCCTGGCTGTCCGATGACAGAGCTGTGCGTTAACGAGTAGGCAGGAAAACATTCTTGTGTCTCAGCTGCTCTGCCTTCCACATTCCTGCCCTGGGCCTGACTCTTTGTTGCACTACCAGTGTTTGTAGTTCACATGTTGTCTTTGTGCGCTCCGACAACCCACATTATACATTACATACACATTATAACACCGTGAGCGTGGATTATACCTGCGTACAGATCACGTGACCTCAGGCCTGTATCATCATATGTAGACACACATTCACAAGCAACCTGACAGATGTGTCCTTAAAGCCCTTCTCTTCTTCTGTGTGTGTGCGTGTGTGTGTGTGTGTGTGTGTGTGTGTGTGTGTGTGTCTGTCTCTGTGTGTATGTGTGTGTCTGTGTCTGTTTGTGTGTGTCTGTGTGTGCGTGCAGGTGTATGTGTGTGTCTGTGTGTGTGTATATGTGTGTGTCTGTGTCTCTGTCTGTGTGTGTCTGTGTGTGTGTGTCTGTGTGTGCCTGCGTGCGTGTGTGTGTGTGTGTCTCT
>NC_050180.1:15345065-15360065 GCF_008315115.2 Sander lucioperca
CTGCTGTATGGACCGGAGTCGGAACGCAGCCGCTCTGCAGTCAGTGGAAATACACACTAAAGATACTTACAGTTAAATGATTATTTCGTCGTCAGCGATGCCGCTCCAACCCCCGTTTTTAACGAGCCGGCAAAGCCGCGCACATAGGATTGTGGGTAATATGGGAGCGCGAAGGATACACATATGCATCCTTTGCTGTCTATGGGAAAATCTCCGAACGAAGGACTCAGTCCTTGGTGGAATTCGGAGGGTCCTCGACATTGGAACAGTCCTTCGACGGACGTTGATGACGTAGCATCCTCGAAATTCTGGCTTCGAAGGATCCTTCCTTGACATTGAGAAACACCTACTGACTTTAACGGAAACCTAATGACTCTGCAGACGTTCCGCAGTTTGTGGAAATTGGGGGTTAGCGTAGCCCAGTCTTCTATTGTGAAATGATAAACAAAAACGACAGCATGTAACACACGTAGTACGTGTCAATCAATACAAATAGAAACGCATAGAAATGCAGAGCAAAGGCTCCAAAAACGTCCAAAAAAGGCAACGAAAACGTTAATTGACAAAATTCTTATAGTCCGTAACGGTTAAACAGTTGATCATCACCTTCCCTGACCAGCTCTGCTCTGGCTCGGCGGCTTGTTGCCACGACGACAGCAGGGAGGCTTCGGAGCGAGCAGACTGGACGGCAGCCTGACAAAGGGAGGGATGTTGTTTCTGATTTAGTATCTGTTGAACTTGTGCAGACTCCGCCGCTGCTGCTGCTGAGAGCCGCTGAGATAAGACCACCGGGGACGGTTTTTTATTGGGTTTTAAAAGGTCGGCCAAGCTCGGGGGGAGTGGGGGGGGGGGGGCAGGAGTCTGATGTTAGAGAGGGAGACTCAAATCTTGAGATCAGATCTGCAGACCTGAGATGGAAAAATGTTCCTCCAAGCAAGAAACGTCGCCAAGACGCCTATGAGGGTCAAACCACGTTTTCTCTTTCGTTTTCAGTGTCAGAAAAACAGCTGTTTCCAGCTGATCCACGAGGCTTTTTAAAGAAGAAGGAGGAAATTCCTCTCAACACATACCAGTCCTTCCAGAGAAAGACATTTTTTCTGTGATTGTTGCGGGCAAAAATCCTTGATTATGCGTCACGTTTTCTTAAAAAATGCGATGGAATATGCGGGATATTTATGCAATTTTATGCGATGAAATTGCGGAAACTTGCAAAAAACTGCAGTTTCATCGTGGCTTCATCGCGGGGTTTTGCAGCTTTTCGATGACGTTCACGTCGCGTAATTACGTCACTTCATAACGTTCCCATGGCAACAGGGGAAAACGGCTGCTCTTGTGTGAAGTAAACGCAACATTTTTCAACTTTCTGCTAAGATATATGGGACTTTTTTGCAACGAAAATGCGGGGATTATGAAATCATACAAGCCCCGCATATTTTGCGCGGAAATCGGCAATTTATGCGGCGAAAGTGCGGCGTATTTGAAAAAATGCGGCACCCGCATAAATATGCAGACTTTGGCTGATTATGCATTGAATTATGAGATCACATAATCACGTTTTTTCTGGAGGGACTGACATACTGTAAAAGTTCAACTTCAATTTCAAAAGGCTTTTCAAAGACTTTATTTAGCTTCATGTGGCGTGTCTGTTTTTATTTTGGCTCCCATGGTAACAGGTCAGAGTGTGCACACTGCCTGCGTGACACGCACGTCTCAGGCGCCGAAAACGCGTGCATGCTAGAAATAGAACCGACGCCTATTTTTCACGAGACACGCAAGCGTGTTGGAAGCGTTTCCAGACAAAATAGAATAGGAAAAGATGTTTAGATGTAATTTTGACATGAATACATTTAATAAATGACATGTTGATGTTTGAAAGTCTCGAGGTTTTGATATAAATGCAGATATAAATGTCATTAAAATAAATAATAATACATAAATTATCAATTCTCTAATATTGCACCTGTCAATACAGAACCAAATATTCTGGAGCCTATTTTGCCGTCAATACTGCCGACGTTGTCTCTGCTGTAATCAGATCAGTATATATTTATGTTTATGTTAATGGGAAACATCCATGTGTGCAGACAAGGCTAGCAGCAGCAGCAGCAGCAGCAGCAGCGCCGCGTCAGACAACTTTCTGGTGTGCAAAGACATAGAAAACGCCACGCAGCTGACATGCCACGCTCACGCCACGCTCACGCCTTAGAGGCCTTAGATTTCCCTCGCCAAATGGAATATTCACCCGCCTTTGGTGCTTGGCGAGTCTTAATTTCAGACCCCTGTGTGCTGCGTTTAGTTCACCGTGTACAAAAGTAAATAACATCTGTTTGCGAAGAGGACTTTTCTACAAGTCTCAAAGTATCCGCGAGCATCCAGACATGTGGAGGAGTCCTCTCACACATCTGACTGCAATCAAAGTCTAACAGCTGTGTTTGTGAAAATACAAACTTTTCCTCTCTATGTCATGTGTTTTTTGTCAGAAGAGGAGATCAGAGAGAGCTCAGAGGGGTTTATGAGGGGTCAGGTCTCGGCCCCTCTGATGCATTGTGGGTTGCAATAGGTGAAGTGCTCTCTGCTGAGCGAGTCAGCCGCTTTGTAAACCAGCCAGAGGCCGAGTCACTCATTGTCTCACCGCTGCGTTTTGAAGTGTAATTTCATTGTTTAACTCACCGAAACTGGTGCAATTTGTGTCAAACTATCTTCTTCTCTCAGTCATAACTGGACTGCTTGTGGTTAAAACAAACAGAAAGAGCCTTCAGTTCTTGGTCGTGTTGGTCCGCAGGCTTCTGCGTTGACTTTAACTCGCCGGCTGCTTCACCGGGAACATTAAACGCCGTTAGGTCACAGCTCAGGGACTCGAGACGTTTATTTCCAGGTATTTTACTTCTAATGAGGAATATAAAGTTCACACGGGGAGAAACAGTGAGACTCTCTTCTGCTAACAATTACAAACCTCTGAACATAACAACGGCTGCATTGTTCTGTGTGATGGGAAACATGCTGGCGGTTCGAGCCGTGCGTGCGTGCGTGCGTGCGTGTGTTTGCAGGATTTTAACCCCACCCAGACATTTAGCTTATATATACAACATACACAAGCTAAATGTCCTTATGATAAAAGCATCCATTGCGATTCCTTTCGTTGTTTTTAAAATGCTGCACTTTAATTCCAAGTGGAAAAACTAGTATTTCCATTAAGGACTGACATGTTTTATGCAGACCCAGACCAAATGTGCAGATGTCTGAATGAATTCTCCCCGTTACTTCCACAGGTTAAACTTGGCTTCATAAGAACTTTGACTTTTCTAAAAGGCTCTCTCTATAAACGTACCGAAGGAAAGCTAGCCACACTAGCCTAGCAACAAAAAGAACGTCATAGTAGTATAAATGTATTATAATATAATATTAAAGACGATTTATATTGCAAGAAAAAAATCTCATACAAGAGTTATTTTCAGGCCAACTAGCAGTAAATTCACTCGAATACTGTGTCAGAAAGGTGGAATGAAATCAAACTCTGTGTGTGTGTGTGTGTGTGTGTGTGTGTGTGTGTGTGTCCCTCCTGCAGACCTGGCTGGCCTTCCTCTGGTGAAGTTTGACTTCTCCTGTAACAAGGTGTCGACCATCCCGGTGTGCTACAGGAAGATGAAACAGCTCCAGTCCCTCCAGTTAGAAAACAACCCACTGCAGAGTCCACCTGCACAGGTACACACACACACACACACACACACACACACACACACACACACACACACACACACAAGCACAGTCTGTTGCAGCAGCATCAAAGGCTGCGTCTGAAATTCCACACTAACATGCTATTTAGTAGCTTACGCCTGGTTCACACAGCAGGATAATTAGGCCGATTTTAGCCCTGATTCCCCCCTTCTGACAATCTTAAGGATGCTCCGATTATGGTAAAATAATCCAGGGGTGTGATTCTTCCGGATAATTCCGGAAATCCGGCTTTTCTGACCTGAAAATGAAGCTCTCGTAAATCATGCAAATCCGCTTTTTTTTTTCTTTTTTTTTTTGGGGGGGGGGTGTCGCAAGGCACAGGTCGGGGGTATTGGTAAACATACTCTGACTTATGTCTTCATATCACTCCGCAAGTGGTCCATTAATTTGTCACGATGTAACTTCATTCAGAGCAGAGCTCCACCAAAGAGCCTGCAATCGTTGCGGAAGGTTATTTGAATAAGAATTTTGGACGTGTGGGGGCGAACTATCTTCTTAGCTGAAGCCGACAACGGGACAATATTGTTGCATGTTGGCAATGCAAGCTGAAGCGACGTAGCAGATGACGTTGAGAAGTTGCAGTGAGGAATATTTTAGGAGCACCATTTTCGGCAGTGCAGAAAGGTAGTGGCCCACACTTAGTGTTGAGCCGGGAAACATGGCTAAAAGAGCTCTACAGCGAAAAGATGTGCTGGGCGAGCCGTCAGTCGGTCGAAGCTAACAGAAGCTAGCTGGCGTAAGCTGACAGCTGACCAACGCTACCAAGTGATCGGCGGAGACAGGGAGTACATGTATTTGAAAGAGTCCGGCAGTTGTGGTAGACGAAGTCGGGATATTGGATGGAGAGTCCACTGAAGTCCACTGCGGTCTGAAGGGCTAATCCTCGCTAGATCACTAGCTAGTCAGCTAAGAGGTTGACAGCTAACGTTAGCCAGCTGAAGCTAACAGTCGATCGATGGTGAGTAACGTACGTTACACAGGCTGGCAGCAGCACAGAGTCCAGAGTTGATAAGTGTGTGTGTGTGTGTGTGGGGGTAGAAAGGTGTTGAGAATGACCAACACCTAATCTTAAACTTAGTGTAGCTACTTAATTTGCTACGACGCGATCAGAGGTTACTTAAATTGAGACGTTCAGTCAAAATCAATCATGTCACCTTCAAACGGGATCTCCGTTTGCAGGGTTCAGGCTGGACCCTCCCGGTGATCATGCTGCTCTGGGGGACCGGCTGTACAGTGAGAAGCCGCTGCTGACCGGCGCAGAGCTCTGCCAGAACTCCAACTGCTGTCTGTCCGCGCGGCCGTCTGACGGCATCAGTATTAAATTGAGTTTTATTAGCGGTTAAAAACGTCTCGCGTTAAATAGTAGTCTAATTCGGTACAGTTGGTTTTAACGCCTGATGCAAAGTGTAGGCCTATAGGAGTACACATGAAAACCCTGAACAAGCAGCGTCGCTCTGCTCTGTCTTTCTGCTGTGCCCCATTCACGTAGTAGTTTTACACTATGTAGATTAAACTCTGCAATTAATCTGCGGTTCACATGTATGTATGAACTGTGGTGGTCCGTTACACTCTAGGCTATATTCAACATCACTGATTAAGTAGCCTAAGTCAATCCAACAAACAACTGGACTTTAGGGTCAAGTGTTGTCGTATCCGGCCCATGTCCCGGATGTGGAAGCCTCCTTACTGGACTACTGAATATAATAATATTCCATTATATTTTGTATTTTGAATTGCCACCAGAATTTTGTGATTTCCTTGCAATAAATATTGACATTTTTACCATAAATTGGTGCCTATTAATGTATCAGAATGCAGGAATTAAAGTCTTTTACCCTCAAATTTTCTTGGGGGAGGACCCCCAGACCCCCTCCCCCCCGCTTTATGTGTTCAAAGACAAATTCTGAGCAAGAAAAAACCCTGAAGTATCACAGACAGCCATAAAAAAACATTTAAATTGCAGAGTTAGAGTTATAACTTAATATGTACAGTATCAACAGAGAAACACGGACAATTGAACAGACAGTGACAACATACATACTACATACCTACATACTGTAGAGAATGACAGTAACAGCATACAAACGGCATAAATAAAAATTTGTTATAAACGTGTGCTCTTTAAAAAGTAGAAAGCATTGTTTGCCAGTTACATTAAATGTTTAAAAATCCGTAAATGTCCGTGGGTGGGGCTGCATGGGCGTGGTAATGTGGGCTGGTGTGGGTGTGGATGTGGATGTGTGTGTGTGTGTGGGTGTGGGTGTGGTAGTAAGGAGAGAGAATAGGAGAAGGAAGTTTGTGTGAGGTGGACCTGGTCACCACAGACCCAAATCTTCTCAGCTGTTGCTACTGTCATATGCTGCACTGTCTCTTCATGTGGCACTAATATTATTTATATTATAACAAGGTAATGCAATGTGTGATCAAGTGATGACTGATTAACAGTACTGTAAATGCTAAATGCCCTAATACCTACATATCATGTAAGACTCAATTTCTCCATTTCTTTGCACAAAACTCTCCAGAAAGTGCCATTTAATGGTTTATTTTTTTTTTTTAAATGAGGGGGGGAGGGGGCTGTCGCAGCGTCATGGGTGCGCCGTACATTTTCCTGCTTTTTTGTCCTTTGCCAATCACACCTATGATAATCTGATCAGATGTTCCTGCCGTGTGTGGTGTGTTAAGACTGCTCTCGTCTGCTCGGAAGGACGTCGGGACCGCTCCCATCTCAAATCGGGGATATCCAACATGTTGGATTGTTTTGGCCTGATTTCTCCTGGTGTGTGGTGTCCCCCCGGGGACAAACGACCACGCAGCCTGTGGACTGTGGCGTGTAGCCAATCAGAAAGAGAGGTGACGAGGCGGCGAGGAAAGCACCGGGAAACAACATCAAAACAGCCGGCGGCACGGCGCACCAGAAAGTCCGGTGGACGTCTGAGATGAGTAGAGCAAGTATAGTCCATGCTCGCGTTGTCTCCACTTCTTTGACCGTCGCCTTTTCTTTTGATAACGTTTTTTTTCCGGTTAAAAACAAACTACAAACTATCGCCACTGCATCCTCTTCGTCCGCCATGATTGTTTACTCTGAAGTCACGTTTCATCTCGAGGGATTTTGCGAGATGTCCCGTCTGACCTGGGAATGCTCGGGAGCCGAATCGGTTCGTGTGTGATCGTTGATTTTGCCGTGTGCTGCGCACCACACGCTGTACGACCAAAACTGGTAGACCGTGATTTTTTATCGCCGTGTGTGGAGTCTCTCAGGATTGGAAAATCGGCCGACAATTTTAAAATCGTCCCGTGTGAACCAGGCTTTAAACGGTATTTGAGATTTTTTGAGGTGTTTGGTGTTTTAAGCCCCCAACGTCGTCTTCCAGGCAGCGCTGCCAGGATTAGGCAACTGTTAGGGTTAGGCTTAGGTGCCTTGGAGTCGGCGATCGCAGCGCTGCCTCGAAGTCGACGTTGGGGGCTTAAAACACCATCGAGCATTTCCTTAGTACGTCCGAAACCTCAGTATGAAACCAACAGTACGCGAATTGCATACTATTTCCGGTAAAATATTAACAGCGTGCAGTACTGGCCACTGCATAACCTTTTCAGTAATTTGAAGTGTTATCTGGCAATGCCGCTAGAGCGGAGGTCGGCAGGGGTTACCGCGGTTATGCGTCTTCAACAATAAGGAGGAGGAGGTGTTAAGGAGGCTCTCAGGAAGTGGCGTTGAAAATGACGGCTCAGTGCGTCCGAAAAGACACACACACTACTGTTTATTTACACAAAAGCACGTTGAACAATAGCACACGTGTTGGGTATGTAGCGCAGAGGATGCAACATCTTACGACGCAGATTAAAAAAACTTTTCATCCAACTATGCAATACAATATATCATTTATCTATAATACAGTTCGGAATGATCAGCTTTTTAATGAAAGAATCAGAGGCTCAGAGGCTGAAGGACAAAAGACAGTCTAAGAAATGGTAACCAGAGAGTTCAGTGACTCAGCAGAAGGCAGCTTGATGTCTGAGTGTTTTAAAATAAATTAAAATAAAGCACTTAGCGTCACTGTGTCCACGTTGGGACTAGGGCTGCAACAACGAATCGATAAAATCGATAAAATTCGATTATTAAAAAAGTTGGCAACGAATTTCATTATCGATTCGTTGTGTCGCGCGACACGCCACTCAGTCGCGGAGATGAAAGCAATTGAGTTGAGTGCCGTGTGGAGCGGCGCGGAGCGAAAGAAAAGAAAAAAGAGCAGAGCGGGGGTAGAGGAAATACGGAGAGAGACCCGTAACGTTGTTCTGAAACACACGGCGGAGGCAGAGAAATCAGTCTGACCTAAGTCATCCAAGGTGTGGAGCGTTCACACTAAATAAATCGAAAACGTGTTAATTGCAAGATAAGCAAAAGCGACACGGCATGGCACGGTTACCACGGTGATGATTCAGCACCTAAAACGTAAACATGGTGGAGTCCTTGATGAGGAGGAAGGGAGTTCAACAGCAGGGTAAAGTCACTACACAATCCTACTTTTGTTCCGTTTTGAAGTGAGGAACGTAACGTCCCTCTTCTGGTGCTGGTGTTTACTCGTTATCCAGCTGACTAGCATGACAAGCTAGCGTTAGCTCGTTAATAACAGTAGTAAAGCTAGCGTTAGCTCGTTAATAACAGTAGTAAAGCTAGCGTTAGCTCGTTAATAACTAGTAAAGCTAGCGTTAGCTCGTTAATAACAGTAGTAAAGCTAGTGTTAGCTCGTTAATAACTAGTAAAGCTAACGTTAGCTCGTTAATAACAGTAGTAAAGCTAGCATTAGCTCGTTAATAACAGTAGTAAAGCTAGCGTTAGCTCGTTAATAACAGTAGTAAAGCTAGCGTTAGCTCGTTAATAACTAGTAAAGCTAGCGTTAGCTCGTTAATAACAGTAGTAAAGCTAGCGTTAGCTCGTTAATAACTAGTAAAGCTAGCGTTAGCTCGTTAATAACAGTAGTAAAGCTAGCGTTAGCTCGTTAATAACAGTAGAAAAGCTAGCGTTAGCTCGTTAATAACAGTAGTAAAGCTAGCGTTAGCTCGTTAATAACAGTAGTAAAGCTAGCGTTAGCTCGTTAATAACAGTAGTAAAGCTAGCGTTAGCTCGTTAATAACAGTAGTAAAGCTAGCGTTAGCTCGTTAATAACAGTAGTAAAGCTAGCGTTAGCTCGTTAATAACAGTAGTAAAGCAGGACTAAAGACACGTTTTTATTCACTCGCCTTTTTTGGCCCATTAATTTTTCAATCTATTGTCATGTATATATTCTGTGTTTTGTCCCATATCAGTTATTGTTGACGTATATATGTGTGTGTGTTGTACTTTTTAATTTCATTTTAAAGTTCTTTTATAGCACTTGGTCATCTTAAGCTGTGTTTAAATGTGGTGAACAAATGAACTTAACTCGCACTTACTACAATGATGGTAATAATTTAATGAATAAGCTTCAAGTGAACGTGTGTGTGTGTGTGTGTGTGTGTGTGTGTGTGTGTGTGTGTGTGTGTGTGTATCTGCTCTTTGGGTTACTTACCTTTACACAACAAGTATGTATGTAAGTATGTATTGAGTTGATGTAAATTAATGCTTTTTTTTTTTTTTATCCGATTCATCAATTAATCGAAAAAATAAATGACAGATTAATCGATTATTAAAATAATCGTTAGTTGCAGCCCTAGTTGGGACAGCACTCGCTGCTATTGGCCATATTCGGACACTTCCGACTTGATGCGCTTTTCCGGGCTTTTCGCGGTACTTTACGTTTCCGATCATCACAAAAAAATTTAGCAGAATTGATCTATACCCATCTAACAATCTACGTATGAATATTCCTATATGTACGTGGACATTCAGATGTCTAATTAGTATATGAAAGTTACTTTGATGAGGAAAAGAAGTAAGAACGCTCGGGCGACGATCTTTTCCTGTAAAAAGTTTCTATTTTTACTGTACTGGAAATTAAGGAGCTTTTACAGCATAGTTCAGAGTTGTTGAAGCATGTAATTTTATTGTGAAGGATGGAAGTATGTTTTTTACAGCATTCATGGGACTTAATACCCCCGAAAAACCAGCAACGGCCAGTGTTTACAGCGAGGAGATATAGGGGTGTCCGGTTATGGCCGAGGGTAGCGTACGGCTAATTCACCGGTGATAGCGTACTTTAGCCGGCTCTTGTAAAGTAAAAGCTAACGTAAACAGTTAAAACTACATACCGTTAGAAAGGTAAGAAGTTACACTTTAGTTTTACACCATTAAATTAACTTAAAACATTAATAGATCATTTATATTTGTATTTGAACAGATATTTTGATAGAACGTTAGCCAATAAGTGTCCGAACGTGGACACAGTGACGCTACAGTTGCACAGTTACACACACGCACTAACTTCTTGCTGTCCGTGAGTTCTGGAGTTCGTACCTTCAACGTTGAAAGCACTTAATTGGAAGTGGCTTTGGATAAAAGCGTCCGCTAAATGACATGTCATGTGATGTAATCTTCCTTTCTTTTTTTTTTTGTCTTCTTCCAGATCTGTATAAAAGGGAAAGTTCACATATTCAAGTATCTGAGCATCGAGGCGTGTCGCAGTGACAAGATGCCCGACTCTCCGTACCTGCCTGTCATGGAGCGGCTCAGCCTATCACGGCCCACCACTGGCAGGTCAGTCGCCGTGTCTCCTCGTCCCAGCGGCGAGCATCATTGGAAACCTCTGCCCGCCTCCTTCGTCTGTTTTCACTATCAACTGTTAAACCAGAAAGACTTCGGGCCCCGGCGCAGCGCGAAGCCAGACGCAAGTGTCTTTGCTAGTTTCAGACCGACGCAGTTGTCAGTTTCCCGTCCAGCGCCCACGTCGTTTAAATAGCAAATGCACCTGTACACATCTGTGCGCCCATGGGCGTGCTGGTCTTACAGGGAGGTGTGTTCAGGTGCGTTCTGGGCGTGCTGGTCTTACAGGGAGGTGTGTTCAGGTGCATTCTGGGCGTGCTGGTCTTACAGGGAGGTGTGTTCAGGTGCATTCTGGGCGTGCTGGTCTTACAGGGAGGTGTGTTCAGGTGCATTCTGGGAGTATTACTATCTTGAGGCAGTGGGAAGTGATGGCCCCATTGACCAACAAAAACCTGGTCTAAAGTCAATAACGCAGCATTTCATTGTTATTTTAACAGAGCATTAGTAAAATGCTCCTAGGCTCGTACACACTATGCTTGTTACACACACAGGGACGCACAGCAGCACACACACATGCAGAAGATTACTAATAAAAATATTAGGGTGCAAATCCTCCATCATAACAGCAATGCTCCAAGGTCCAAACGCGCCTGGCTTTTAAAGGGAATGGGAGATGATCTCTGATTGGTTGATTGCATGTTACGCCCAAAACACCCCTCTGATTAATGAAGACACTAAGTACAACCCTTTAGAACCATGAGCCCGGCACACGGACACTTTTTCCCGCCGTCAAACTAGCAAAAGTGGATTTGGACACGCCCTAAACACACCTGCACCAGGCGCTTCACGCCGTGCGCTCAGATCGTTAAAGCGTAACTCTCGCCAAAATGCATAATTCGTTGTTTTGTCGTTAGTGAAAAACAATATTGACCTTGTAGTTGAAAAAGGAGCCTCCTATAAGAATGACATTTCCCCATATGGAGTCCGTTCATTCATTCGTTCATGAGAGAGAGAGAGAGACATCATGGCTTTCAAACGAGCAAAGTGGCAGTTGGTCAAGACCACCACCCCAACCCCCTCCACCTTGGCCCCCCCCTCTCCTCCTCAATAGCATTTAAATCTACAGACACAGAAATGGCACATCCTCAGGAAAGCTCATTGTGGGACTGGCTCTAGTGGCTGGAATTCTGCACCAAGGCTGAATTTTGGGAAAGAGACTTCAGATACAGTATTAGGGGACCACTAAGGTCTATATAAAGAGACTTCAGATACAGTATTAGGGGACCACTAAGGTCTATATAAAAGAGACTTCAGATACAGTATTAGGGGACCACTAAGGTCTATATAAAGAGACTTCAGATACAGTATTAGGGGACCACTAAGGTCTATATAAAGAGACTTCAGATACAGTATTAGGGGACCACTAAGGTCTATATAAAGAGACTTCAGATACAGTATTAGAGGACCACTAAGGTCTATATAAAAGAGACTTCAGATACAGTATTAGAGGACCACTAAGGTCTATATAAAGAGACTTCAGATACAGTATTAGAGGACCACTAAGGTCTATATAAAGAGACTTCAGATACAGTATTAGGGGACCACTAAGGTCTATATAAAAGAGACTTCAGATACAGTATTAGAGGACCACTAAGGTCTATATAAAGAGACTTCAGATACAGTATTAGAGGACCACTAAGGTCTATATAAAGAGACTTCAGATACAGTATTAGAGGACCACTAAGGTCTATATAAAAGAGACTTCAGATACAGTATTAGGGGACCACTAAGGTCTATATAAAAGAGACTTCAGATACAGTATTAGGGGACCACTAAGGTCTATATAAAGAGACTTCAGATACAGTATTAGAGGACCACTAAGGTCTATATAAAAGAGACTTCAGATACAGTATTAGAGGACCACTAAGGTCTATATAAAGAGACTTCAGATACAGTATTAGGGGACCACTAAGGTCTATATAAAGAGACTTCAGATACAGTATTAGAGGACCACTAAGGTCTATATAAAGAGACTTCAGATACAGTATTAGGGGACCACTAAGGTCTATATAAAGAGACTTCAGATACAGTATTAGGGGACCACTAAGGTCTATATAAAAGCATCCAAAGAGCACCATGTCATGGGACCTTTAAATGATGAATTATCTGCACCTAAAGTTATTTCAAGCGTCTAGCGATCCAGTTCATTGACTACGTTTACGCTTTTTGCCCTTATTCCGAGAAAGACAATATTCCGACTAAGCTGTTTACATGGCTATTGAAAGTGAATATTCCACTAATATTCCCGTTTACATGTAGCCATGCGTGTTTTCCACCGGCGGACGACTTGTTTGACCGTACAAACACAGCGTCACTCTTTTCATTCCTTCAACCAGCTTCTACAACAGGTCGGCTCATATCCAAAAACCTGTTTACATCCGAGACTTTGGTAATGTCTAAAAGTAGCTGTGTTTCTCCTTCTCGTCTTTTGGCCGCAGCCCTGCCAACCAGTGACGGTTAGTTCAAAGCGGTGTCCAATAAATAGGTTTTCAACCTGATGTTTAAACATTTTACACAGAGCTTTGACTCATTTGCTTACAAACGCTGTCAGTTGTTCTGAGCCGAGGAGCTCCGGCGCAGCCGCCGCCAGGAGCACGTTAACACGCCATCACAGCAGTTTATTGAGTTTGGTTTGAACGTGGAGCGATGCTGAGTGTGATCTGAGCCTCCTCGCTTTCTCAGACTGCAGCCAAATGCTCCATGAGTCAGCAGAAAGTGATCCGTGCTCGGACTCCCTGCTGGGTCACACTGACACACTCTCAAACACACACACACACACACACACACACACACACACACACACACACGTATGCACGTGCATGCACACACTCTCTCTCACACACACACACACACACACACACACACACACACACACAGGCATGCACACTCACACACGCAAACACACAGACACACTCGCACATGTACACACACACACACACACACGCATACACACACGCGCACACACACACACACACACACACACACAGTCTCACACACTCACTCGCACAGACTCTCTCACTCATTTGCGCACACACACACACACACACACACACAAGCACACACACACAGACTCTCACACACTCATTTGCGCACACACAAGCACTGATACACACACACTAACATGCACACACACACACACACACACACACACACACACACAATGATGGATTAGTTATGATTGCTGCATGGAGGAATGAAGGAAGAGATAACGAATGGACCCATTATTTTAAAGCAGCGGTGTAATGTAACTAAGTACATGTACTCCAGTACTGTACTTTAAGTCCAGATGTTGAGGTACTTGTACTTTACTCGAGTCTTTTCTTTTCATGCCACTTTCTACTTCTACTCCGCTACATTTCAGAGAGAAATATTGTACTTTTTACTCCACTACATTCATCTGTTACAGCTTTAGTTACTAGTTACTTTAGTTACTAGTTACTTTACACATTCAGATTACTGCTCACAGAACACATGTAGTTTATAACATCTGATGTTTGATTATAAAGTAAACTAGACGACAATATAACGGCTACAAGTCACGCTGAGATGTCCACTTTCTAAATGGGAGGATTCTTCTTTACTTTTAATACTTTAACTACATTTTCCTGACGGTACTTACAGACTTTTACTGAAGTAAAGGATCTGAATACTTCTTCCACCGCTGACGATAGAGGAAGTCAAAAGTAAATGAAGGAATGAAAGAAACACAGGAACACATGTAGGCATTATGAACAGAGGAATGACGATCAGAGAATGAGATGGAGGAAAGTGTGTAGGAGCAGAAATGTCGGAACAAAGGAGGAGTTGTAGAAGTGTGAGAAGGAAGGAAGGAATGCACAAATAGTAGAACAGACAAAGGAAAGAAATGAACAAATGCATGGACCAAGATTTGTGACTACACAAATACTGGAATGAAACCAGAAACCAGAAAAGTAAGAGATGAACATCTACCGGACACTAGATGACTCTGAACAGATTAAAGTCTGACACCATCTCAGATGTAAAGACAACCATCTCACAGCTAACGGTAGAGACTGTCATAACGTGTAGAGACCATAGACTGTATATAAGAATGGACCAGCAGATCCCGTGTCTCTGGACGGAGACCAGTGAAGGATATTAGAAGATCTTTCCCGGTGATGGCTGAGCGTTACTGAGCAGCCTCCAACTGAGCTTGAAGACGTAGATGTGCCGTGAGCAACCTGTCTGAAAGTTGGAAGTCTTCTGGTAGCTGTGCCAAGAGAAATCTCAATCATTCCCAATCTAGCAGAGACGGAGAGCGTAGGTATATGTAAGGAGATAACATAGACACAGGCTAATTACTGATCACTAAAATGATAGTTAAAGTGCCCATATTATGAAAAAATCACTTTTTCTGGGATTTGGGGTGTTATGTTGTGTCTCTGGTGCTTCCACACACATACAAACTTTGAAAAAAATCCATCCATTCTGTTTAGAGTGAGATACGGTTTCTGAATGTGTCCTGCCTTCAGTCTCTGGGTGAGCTGGTCAAAATCGGCACGGCT
>NC_050180.1:15370065-15375065 GCF_008315115.2 Sander lucioperca
AATATATAAACAAGACAAACAAGGCATTTCTAGAATAATTATTAAAAAAACACATATAAAATGTAACTTAATAGGTGGGACCCTCCCCTCTGATGATCAAATAGGCCTCTCTCTGTATGAAGGTACATACTGTATGTTAGGAACACACTTTTCCAGGGTGAAAGTCTTTTGTTTTCCCGGGCAAGAGAACTGCTTACGAATTCCAGCGCGTTACCTTATCGAAGCCACTCACAGTTCACGTTTCGTCCTCTCCAGCAGACCCCCACTTGGACTCGGTGCGTCTGATTGAGGAGAGCCCTACGGAAGCCCTGAAGGACCAGTTCAGCTACAGAGACTCCGCTCTCAGCACGCGCTTCGTCAACTACATCAAGGTAGGATCACATTTTTTACAAAAGCAACGTAATTGAGGAAAGTACATTATTTTGCACGTTACGTTTTGCAAGTAAACTCTTGTTTTGTCGTGTGTTCTGAATGGAAAAAAAAAAAGAAGTTCAAATGGGAGAAGTATTAACGGAAATTTCACAGTTCTGTTTCACTGTTTTTTTTCCTTAAGTTTAATAAATGCAACGTCTTTCCAAAAGTCAACGAGTGATAAAATAATCGCAATATTCCAATCGAGCAGCCCTACATCAAGGCAAGACTTCATGCTGTTTCTCTTCACTCAGTTTGTTATTAAAGATTAATGCAGCATCAGGGATGCACCGGCTTCGGATTCGGCTGAATATTGGGCTTTTTGACGGGGTTGGGTTTCCGAACCTTAGAATTTTTCTCAACCGAACCCTACGCTTGCACTACGCGCGCTACGCTGGTCGCCGTAATGACGGCGCCGTTGGTTACGGGAAGGTGTTTACGTAGGTGGAGCGTTCAATGCAGCAGGCTGTGAGAAAGTGGAAATGGAACTGGTGAGCAGAAAAAGTGTAGTTTGGCAGTACTTTCAGTCAAAAGAAGACCATTCAAGTCCAGCTACATGTTCAATTTACAATGCTGATTAGTCTGGTGGTGGCGAGGACCCTAAACTATACACAACATCACCGCTGTTACAACATCTGGTATGAAACATCTGGAAGAATACGAGTTGTGGGGGTCGCCTACTTTATAGGATTATAAATCTAAAAGGCTAATATTTGGGATATTGATTGGATCTTGAGATAGGGTAAACATAGGCCTACGGTCATAGTCAAAATAGTTTTCCCCCACTTGTCTTCCTGGCATAATGTTGCCTATTCTTTTTTGTTTTTTTACAGTTAAAATAAAATGAAAAATACACCGCTGTGGACGTTCATTAATGTGTTTACTGTGTTCATGGACTGAGGATGGGAGGAGGTTTCGGTATTCAGATTCGGCAGAATCTTAACCAGTGGATTCGGTATTCGGCCGAACCCCAAAAATCTGGATTTGGTGCATCCCTATGCAGCATAAAAATGTTCACTTCAAGAGTATATATATCAAACTGCTCTGCTTCATCCCAGCGTTGGTTAGACTGCTCCTTGTTTAACTGGAGCCTAAACTCTCACTCTCTGGCGTTAATTTCCTGTGAGAGTTCAACGTTGTTGTCAGAGAGACGGTCCTGTTCCAGCCGGTTACGTCACAGTCAGCCCGTGAGTCACTGCGGAGCCTCAGCTGCGACCAAATAGGGACTAAACACAAAGAGCCCGAGGAGCCTTGGTGATGAATCCTTCACGGCTGTGACGTTTGGCTTTTTAAGAGCCAAAAGGACAGAATGAGTCGTGTGTTAGGAGCAAAGGAAGAGAAAGAAGTGTGACGCTGTTTGTCAGAGTATACTGTAACAAAATGTTAAAGTATGACTAGAGCTGCAAAGATTAATCGATTAATCGATTAGTTCTCAACTTTTAAATTAATCGCCAACTATTGTGATAATCGATTAATCAGTTGGAGTCATTTATTTCGTGAAAAAAAGTCAAACTTCTCGGATGCCAGCTTGTTAAATGTGAGTATGTTCTAGTTTCTTCTCTCCTCTGGGACAGGAAACTGAACATCTTTGAGTTGTGGACTGAACAAGACATGTCAGGCGTCATCTCGGGCTTTTTGGGGAAACACTGATCCACATTTTTCACCATTTTCTGACATTTTAGAGACCAAACAACTCATCCATTCATCCAGAAAATGATCGTTAGTTGCAGCCCTAATTATAACACGGGAGATCACATTAACAAAGTGAGCATTAGTGTAACAATGACGATAAAGGTCCCCTCGCCTTAACAAAGTAGTCATTTTAACACAAATTGTGACCGTTCCCTAAATCTAACAAGACGTAAAACCATCGCTGTGTGTGATCGTTGAATTTATTAAGACTTGTCTTTTCTCAATCGACAACAACAATCAACAATCGCTGGGGTTACGTTCATAGGGCCGCCTGTCCACAAAATCATGTTTTTCCAGTTATAAAGTGACAGTGACGACTGCAGCTTTTTACCCAAAGATGACAAGACACCCCCCACTGTGGAGTCTACTCCAGTGCAGGCTCCACTCTCAGGACAGGAAATGCACGCAGAAAATACAAAATGAAATCGTTTGAACTCTTCCGGTGAAAGAAGTTGGGTGGTTGATTTATATTCACATAGCCTAACTAATCAACAAGTGTGAAGTGCAAAAGACTAATTCCGTCTCCGTGCAGAAACAAACTCTGTGGCTGTTTGTAGCATTGCGTGAGTATGCGGCGCTCCCGTTGCAATGCATGCATTAAAAACATACAGGGCCCTATCTTACACCCGGCGCAGCGCAAAGCCCGACGCAAGTGTCTTTGCTAGTTTCAGACCGACGCAGTTGTCAGTTTCCCGTCCAGCGCCCACGTCGTTTAAATTACAAATGCACCTGTGCCCATCTGTGGCCCCATGGGCGTGCTGGTCTTACAGGGAGGTGTGTTCAGGTGCATTCTGGGCGTGCTGGTCTTACAGGGAGGTGTGTTCAGGTGCATTCTGGGCGTGCTGGTCTTACAGGGAGGTGTGTTCAGGTGCATTCTGGGCGTGCTGGTCTTACAGGGAGGTGTGTTCAGGTGCATTCTGGGCGTGCTGGTCTTACAGGGAGGTGTGTTCAGGTGCATTCTGGGCGTGCTGGTCTTACAGGGAGGTGTGTTCAGGTGCATTCTGGGCGTGCTGGTCTTACAGGGAGGTGTGTTCAGGTGCATTCTGGGCGTGCTGGTCTTACAGGGAGGTGTGTTCAGGTGCATTCTGGGCGTGCTGGTCTTACAGGGAGGTGTGTTCAGGTGCATTCTGGGAGTATTAGTATCTTGAGGCAGCGGGAAGTGATGGCACCATTGACCAACAAAAACCTGGTCTAAAGTCAATAACGCAGCATTTCATTGTTATTTTAACAGCGAATTAGTAAAATGCTCCTAGGCTCGTGCACAGCACACGCACACTATGCTTGTTACACACACAGGGACGCACAGCAGCACACACACATGCAGAAGATTACTAATTAAAATATTACGGTGCTAAACCTCCATCATAACAGCAATGCTCCAAGGTCCAAACGCGCCTGTCTTTTAAAGGGAATGGGAGATGATCTCTGATTGGTTGATTGCATGTTACGCCCAAAACGCCCCTCTGATTAATGAAGACACTAAGTACAACCCTTTAGAACCATGCACCCGGCGCACGGACACTTTGGTTGAATAGAGGCGAAGATAACAAATAATAACCCAGCCAACCCCTCCATCCCAGCGGGAGGAACAAGTGGAGAGTGGAGGATGGAAGGAGCTGAATAAGGAGAGAAAGGCTTTGTTACAGTGTCGTCATTGTTGAGTTTGTGTACCGGAGGACAACGGGAACGTCTCCGAGATCTGGCCAGTGGCTGAGAAATCTGTGCATCATGTGACAGTGTGTGTCTGTGTGTGTGTGTGTGTGTGTGTGTGTGTGTGTGTATCTGTGTGTGTCTGTGTGTGCCTGTAGGGTCGGACAGCAGCAGACTTTGACGAGCCCCTCAGAATAGAGGAAGACTCACAGTGGCCAGCAGGACAAATGTAAGTTCATTTATTTGTTCATTTTTTCTACGTTACTGCCGTCTGTCACGGATCGACCGATACTGGTTTTCAGGGCCGATACCAGTTATTAGTAGATAATGAAACCGATAACAGATATCTGGAACCGATGGAGCAGAGGGACGGACTCAGAGCTGTAGCCGAGCCAAAGTAGAACCCTTTTGAATTCATTACCTTTATCAGTTTATAAAAAAATGGGGCCGATAATCAGTAAATCGCTAGTTTCTTTTGTGTGATTGACGGCTTTTTTAAAATTATTTTTGAGTCTGACCTCAACAAAGTAAGGAAGTAAGTAAGTAACGCTACCTTCTGTGGTGTTGCAGTTCTTTCTTTTGTAGTCCAAATATAATTTGCTGTGTTACGACTACAAATGAGACTGACGCGCAACTGATACTGCAGCCAATCAGCTTTCGTGTGATTGGCTGCGAGTCTCTTTCCGATTGTACCAATTATTCTTCAGCTTTGGGAAAGTGCAAGTTTAGCAATACTTGACTTAAAGTGGCCATGTTATGCTCATTTTCAGGTTCATAATTGTAATTTGAGGTTGTACCAGAATAGGTTTACATGGTTTAATTTTCTAAAAACACCATATTTTAGTTGTACTGCTCATTGCTGCAGCTCCTCTTTTCACCCTGTGTTCAGGTCTCTGTTTTAGCTACAGAGTGAGACCTCTCACTGCTGTTACATCTTTGTTGGCAGTCGCACATGATCAGTAGCTAGGTAAGATCACATGATCAGTAGCTAGGTAAGATCACATGATCAGTAGCTAGGTAAGATCACATGATCAGTAGCTAGGTAAGATCACATGATCAGTAGCTAGGTAAGATCACATGATCAGTAGCTAGGTAAGATCACATGCTCAGTAGCTAGGTAAGATCACATGATCAGTAGCTAGGTAAGATCACATGATCAGTAGCTAGGTAAGACCACATGCTCAGTAGCTAGGTAAGATCACATGCTCAGTAGCTAGGTAAGGACTACATGAGCTAGCTAGCTGTTT
>NC_050180.1:15380065-15387565 GCF_008315115.2 Sander lucioperca
CCTACAAGACTCTGGTCCATTAGCCTGGTCCTACCAGACTCTGGTCCATTAGCCTGGTCCTACAAGACTCTGGTACACTAGCCTGGTCCTACTAGACTCTGATACACTAGCCTGGTGGTCCTACAAGACTCTGGTACACTAGCCTGGTCCTACCAGACTCTGGTCCATTTCATTAGTCCAGAGAGTCTGGCCTCTCTCCATTGACAAGTCGTCAATGGAGGTCGTGACGTCGGCTTAGCATCGCTAGCATTAGCCTTTGCTAACTCCTTCACCACTAACGGAGCGAGCTGGAAAATCAAACTGTTCCCGAACCCCGTGGGGAGGAGGGCCACAACATCACGGCCCCCAACAAAACTCAGTAAAGATTGTTCTTGCTTGGGCTTTAACTTCTGGATATTCGGCAGCGTTGCTGCCACAACGGACCGAATGGCTTCGCTCGCATCTTTCTCCGCCGCCATTACAGAACTACAACTCAAACTAGCGCACAACCTCAACGTCATCGTTCTCAGCCACTCCCTCTGTTCGCTGATTGGACCGGTAAAGATTTGACCGGAGAAAACCGGAGAAAAAGACTATACCGCGAACCCAGACGGACGTACTTAAGGGAAATGAAAATTGAGCGGAAGTACGTGAATGTTCATTTCCATCCCGATGCAGTCACCCAGGGCTGCATTTTGCGTCATATTGCCATCCGCACCCCGACCGCGCTGAACGCAAGAAGCATGAAACATGTTTTAGTCACATCCAGTGCTGTTGTAAGCAAGTCCGGTCTCAAGAAGTTTGTCTTGTCTTGGACGCCAAATATTCTGGTTGGTCTCGACAATTCTCTGCAAAATATGCAGTTTTTTTCAAAGTAACTTCCTTCTTCAAAATGAAACCAATGGCTGAAGCACGCTTGTTCAGAAAACTGCTTTTGGTTTAATTCAAAATCCATCTTAGAACAGGCGTTGACATTGGTCGCCTGGTACCCGCCAGCCTGCGTCGTATTCCTTTTTTTTCTGTCTCTCATTTGGTCTCATTGACTTGGACCTGAACCTCTTTGGACTCGGTTTAGACTAGTCCTGGTCTTGGACTTGTCTTGAACTCGACAATGGTGGTCTTGACTACAGCACTGGTCACATCTAATAACTATTCAATATCAAATAACCTTCCATCAATTAATCATTTGATCATTTAGCCTATAAACTGCCCATCAAATGGCAAATGCCGATTCAGCAGAGCCTGAAGGGATCCTCAAAATTTTCTGGGTCAACAGTCAACAAATCGAAATGTATTCCGTGTATAAAAAAGCATCTGCAGTCATGGCTGTCTGTTTCAGAGACCTATTAAAATCGTGCACACAGTGGCTTTAAATCTAGTTGCTGTCGTGCACTTCAATACATTTTCCTTGAGAAGTATACTCGCGTGAAAGAGATAATCAAGTAGGTCCTTTTGTGTCTTTGGAAATGTAAAGCCTTTAAGTAATGTAAGTGATAAAGCAACTATTTAAGGTCATTTAAAATCCTAAACGTTTGATGCGTTCTGTAGGAAGGTCGCTATGAGTTCCAGAAGAAGAGACAGATGATTCTAGAGAAGGCCAGGTTTGAGGCCCAGCTTGCATGCCGGGAGTATGAATGGCATATGTCAATCAAGGTAAAGGTAGCACCAGACCGCTGGATGTAGGCTTTGTCCCGCCCCTCAGAGACCCTGTTTACACTCGGTTTCAAAATGTGTTTAGAGCTGCCAACTCGGAGTCGATAAGTCGACTAATCTGTTGTTTTGGTTTTAAGGTACGTGTCCATGTACATGTTGGCTTCATGGATGGGATCGCCCCGCTCCCCAGCACTGCACGCTAGTGTTCTCGCCACCGGTTTCTCTTCACTAAGAGGGGCAGAATCGCTTTTTGACAATGAAAACGCAAAATAACGTTCCATTGTTTAACAAACTGAACTGAACTGGACTGCTTGGTGGAACGCATTTTAGAGCATTGGCGTCAAGGCCCCTGGGAATGCCCAAACAGTGGCATAACAACTTCTCTGTCCGTCACGCGAAGCCCTCTGGCCCTAAAACACTTCTTCCTTGTCCATGTCACAACCCCCACGAAATGACTCAGAATCTGATCCATTCGGTCTAATAACATTCGGAAAGTCTAGAAGATCCGCACCAATATATGATTTTATCCACATTTAACCTAGCGTAGCGCTAAACGGTGAGCACCCGGCTCGACCGGCGGAGGTGTCTGGTGCTCCTGCTCTATGGGCCGCACAGTGAGGAAGCAGCGGCGTTCATCCGGGTCGTTGTGTATGCTGAAGTTTAACTTGACTTCATGCGCCACTGAGCAACTCTCGGGAATGAACGGAGCACCGCCTGGAACGCTGTATCCAGGTTTTATTATACATCCATGGTTGCCGCGCTGTCACCAAAACAACCACCAAGTCCGGTATTGATGACCCATTTTCCTGTTAGATCGTTGTTGGGACGCATCAGGACGATGCGTGGATTCGAATACCAGTGAAACCAAATCCACTGGTTAAGGTTCTGCCGAATCCGAAACCGAATACCGAATCCTCCTCCCAGTTTTTAACAGTGACTGTCCTTCCTTTGCCGTACCTGAAGTTGCTGCATTTTGGCTGCTGTCTGTAGATTGCCTGCTGCATTGAGCGCTCCACCTACGTAAACACCTTCCCGTAATCAACGGCGCCGTCATTACAGCGACCAGCGTAGCGCATGGAGTGCAAGCGTAGGGTTCGGTGCAACTAAATTCTAAGGTTCGGCAGAAACCGAACCCCTTCAAAAATCCCAATATTCAGCCGAATCCGAAGCCAAATCCTTGATTCGGTGCATCCCTGGTTCTTGGGACACATCAGGACGTGTTAGCGTTTACACGACAGAAGATACACGGTCAGATGCTTGGCAGACGACCTCGGCGAGTGGTTTGATTGATCGAAGCACGACGCACCGAGACGGTTGGTCCTTTAGCGCCGTCCACCTGTGATCCAAGACGCATTTTAAAACCAAGTGTAAACAGGGCTGGAGTGAAACCGTAAACTCACCGTTGTGTGTCTGTTTGCTGTGAGCGAATAAACCCCGCTGAGCTTCCACATGTGTCACACTTCATCTGGCAGCAGGTTTCACACGTGAACAGGGTACGAACATGTTTGAGTTTTTGTTGCTACACGTGAGTCCAAACGTTCCACCAGTCACTCCCGAGTTCTTGAGCAACAGCCTATTTGTTTAAAATAAGTCCATTGTAATAAACTGCTGGCTGGTGAATTGGCTCGATGGTGTTTTAAGCCCCCAACGTCTCCTTCCAGGCAGCGATGCGACCGTTGACTTCAAGGCACCGAACCCTAACCCTAACCATAACCATAACCATTGCCTAATCCTAGTGACATCCAGGCAACGCTGCCTGGAAGGAGACGTTGGGGGCTTAAAACACCGATTAACGGTGAATTGACAGTCTTGCATGTCAGTGTGAGAGAAGAGTTCATCTGCAGTGGCTGATCTGTGACGTCCATCAGTGTCCTGTCTGACGATAATCGTGGATCATTTTGTATTTGATTCTGCCTTGTAGTCTTTCTGTTACTTAAACAGAAATAGAGTCCGGTGGGTTTGGTGATGGTGATTTCGTGGATCTTACTCTTTAAAGGAACACACCGACTTATTGGGACTTTAGCTTATTCACCGTAACCCCCAGAGTTAGATAAGTCCATACATACCCTTCTCATCTCCGTGTTGTTTACAGTTAGAAGATGGCTGTGTGTCATGTGACCTTGTTATTTGTACACGCTGTGACTATACAAATCACAACATGTAAATAGGAACATGGTGTTATTTTGTCACTTATTGGGAGCAGTAGGCTAGATGGAGCCGATTACCTGCAGGTTCTGTGCTAAGCTAAGCTACCGATGGAACCGTCAGACAGCGTTACAACACGCACGGAAATGAGAAGGGTATATATCGACTTGTCTTACTCTGGGGGTTACGGCGAATAAGCTAAAGTCCCAATAAGTCGGCGTGTTCCTTTAACAAAAAGGTCTATCTCTGTAGGGATCCTTTCCATAATGTTGTCACACACTTAAAATATTAATCTGTATTAATCCGTCTGTCAGCGGCAACAAGCAGAACTTTTAGTGGACGTAAACTGACGGTGCACAATTGCCCAATAACTTACATCAGTGTTTCTCAATCATTTTCAGACCAAGGACCACTTACACAATAAAAACAACAACTCACGGACCACCTAACTGCCAAAATATCTCCAAAAACAACAGGCCTCCTGCTTTAAATTACAGCCAAAGTACATACAGCTTTTAAAAACAGCTGACTCACACATCCTCTCTGTTGCCATCTTTAATGATGAAGACCAGTGCTGCTTCTGCTGAGATATCAGGGAAGCAATGTCTTGTCAGTTAACAGTAACCGTCAACTTTATTCCTCCGTATTTCCTTCAGATGTCACGCTGATCATTTGCTGACCTAAGTTGGCGGCGTTGTTGCAGAACGGTCAGCTTGCTCCTCGTTGTTAGGCCTTTTAGTCGCTCGCAGAAAGTTTGAGAAACAGTGCTTTGAATTTTAAATTAAAAACAGGATATTTTAGCTAATGTACTCGCAGAACACAACTGCCGCTCGTTTCGGTCTTGCATAATACTGGATTCATGTCCAAGAAAACATGGGGAAATAGGGTCCACGTTGAATAAACCCAAAGTTGCCCTTTAAAGCACGTGTCAAACTCGAGGCCCGCGGGCCAAATCCGGCCCCTCGCAGATTTTGATCCGGCCTGCACATCAATTTAGGTTTCCGAATAATTTTTGGCCCACTTAGTTTTTGACGCTTTTCCAAGGTTTTGTTGCTTTTTCTGAAGTTTTTGTCACTTTTGATGACTCCTTTTTTGACGTTTTTTGCCAATTTCACATATGTTTTTTCGGTACTTTTTCAACGTTGTTTTTGCCCCTTTTTCAGTCTTTTTTGATGCTTTTTTCTACGATGGCTAACTTACTTTTTTGCTGACTTTTTTAGGGCTTTATGTCGACCAAACTGTCAGTGAGAAAGATGCATGAGACATGCAATAATACAGTCAAAGAAATTAGACTTTTCTCTAAAATAAAAGCATGTGAATAAACTCTACATGTCTGGCCCTGGGTGTGATTCCTATTTCCGTAGTCTGAATCAGTCCGCTGGTTGAAAGTTGAATGACGGTTAAAGACACATGTGTTCACCTGTCACATGTGTTTCTCTTTACCTCATTTCTCCGTGGAGTCGTTTGTGAGTCTGTGTGTCTTTGCAAAAAACATCTCCCGTGTGAAGCACAGGACTCTGAATAATCCAGCATCTGTTCAATGAATTACTCCGGATTTCCACTGGATGCGGAACGTCTGCGGACCGGCTCCGCTACGGAACGGCTGCATGCTCCGCCGTCCGTCAACACCCACCAGGTCCGGATTTGTTGCGGCACGGCTGCGGCCATGACTGACAGCTGTAGTCACGAGGACCCACGAGATCTCACGAATTCACGTAGAATAGAACCACAAAACCAACAACAGTTAGTTTCCATCCAGAGGAGTAGAGGGGAAACTACTCTGAGCTGTGTTCTCAAGGTGTAGTGCAGGGAAATATGATCCGCCGTGAGCACGGTGGATTTTACTTTGAAAATTAACCGGATTTTTATTTTGTTTCTGTGCTCGACTTCCTGTCCCGCGTTATCTGCCGTGTGCTGAATTGCTGCGGAGCTCTCCGGCGTCCGGCAACAATAGAAGCTCTGCGTATCTTCCGGAGGGCTGGGACCGCCGGAGCTGGGACGGAGTCGGGACGCAGACGTTCTGCAGTCAGTGGAAATACACACACTGACTTTAATGGAAACCTAATGACTCCGCCGACGTTCCGGAGACGTTCCGCAGCCATTACGCATCCAGTGGAAATTACCGGTTATTCTTTTTCATTGTTTGTTATAATGAGACTTTTAAGTACTTATCCGTGTCGTTTCTGTCTCCGATGCCGCAGCGACATGACAGATCTCCAGCCAGCGGACATCCGTCCTTCTCCAGCCCCGTGTTTGGACTGAAGCCCCGCTCAGGTGAGTCTGTTATGGGCTGAGAGGGAAGGTCAGACCCCTGGGGGACCACGCCCACTGGTTGAATCCCTGGTTTGTCTGGACAGTTTCATGCTGAGGAGGTGTACTTCATATGTTGGGTCGGTTGCTCATAAAAAATGCCGTTTTTCCAAAGAATATACAGAAGAATAGAATATTTAATGTTGTGTTTTAATGTAGCTCCAGTTGGATTGCAGTGTACCTGTCGAAAATGCCCTGAGTGAAGTCTGGAATTTAAAAGAATACAGACATGATTTTGGTTGACATCTTTATGTCTTAAGCGAAATGTTACCAAAATATTAGCATCAAAATATACTAGGGCTGTCAGCATTAACGCATTAATCGCGATGCGATTAAGGGCCGATCATAATGCGTTAATTTTTTTTAATCGTATTAATCGCATGCCGTCATTTATTAATTTATTTTCACTTCACTCGGCTTTGCGTCGTGCCTAACAGGCTACTATTTTGACGTACTTCCTCGTAACACATCCTGCTGGTGCCACTGATATGTCTGCACTTCTCTCTGATGCTCTGAAACAGACGTTACAGGAAACAGACACATCGCTGCACATGACGCTAGTTAACACTATACTCGACAGCAGCTAACGTTAGCCTACCGCTAGCTAGTTAACACTATACTCGACAGCAGCTAACGTTAGCCTACCGCTAGCTAGTTAACACTATACTCGACAGCAGCTAACGTTAGCCTACCGCTAGCTAGTTAACACTATACTCGACAGCAGCTAACGTTAGCCTACCGCTAGCTAGTTAACACTATACTCGACAGCAGCTAACGTTAGCCTACCGCTAGCTAGTTAACACTATACTCGACAGTAGCTAACGTTAGCCTACCGCTAGCTAGTTAACACTATACTCGACAGCAGCTAACGCTAGCCTACCGTTAGCTAGTTAACACTATACTCAACAGCAGCTAACGTTAGCCTACCGCTAGCTAGTAGCTGGATTAAACACGGTTACAACGCTGACAGCTAACGCTGAACGGTGTAAAGTTTGACTGTGTTTCACTGTGGAGGATTCAACACCAGGATGTAACAATCTGCAGCTGCTATTGTCGGTGCGTTCAATGAAACTGGTAATTTACAGCCTTGTGGTGCTTTCAAAGTTGTTGTTAAATTCAAATGTGTGACTAGATTAAATATATAATAAACAAATACAAATCTTAAAATCAAGTTCATAAAGTAACTTTCTTTGCATTCATTTGATTCCCAATCAAGATCCACTGGTAAGAATGGCTTTCCATTGTTAATATGGACTTAAAAACTGTTCTGAAATGCAAAATAATAGAATTTCAATCATGTGATAAAACATGCGATTAATCGCGATTAAGAAAATGTAATCGTTTGACAGCCCTAAAATATACTTAAAGTACCAAAAGTAAAAGTACTCATTATGCAGAAAGGCCCCATTTCAG
>NC_050180.1:15390065-15395065 GCF_008315115.2 Sander lucioperca
GTTTCCACTTGCCCGACCGGACAAGTGGAAACTAAGACTTACCGTTGAACCCTGCTTTGTGTTTGTGAAATGTTATGCTAACTGCTAATGACGCTAACACGATGCTAACAGCATGTCAGAGTGACCTGTGAAGTGAACTGCCACTAATCTTTTTGTTTTTGTGCCGTTTTGTGTTACGTGTTGTCGTCTCCCCCTCTTCACATCTTTTCTTTTTCCGATATATGTGTTTTTCTTCTTTTTCTCGGTCTATTTTCTCCTCTCACTGTTCTGCTGCATGACTTTTTTTCGTGAACTCCATCTGCTCTGCCTGCCCGTGTGTCCCTCTCACTGATCGCACTGTTGTTGTTCCTCACCAACTCCATATTTTTGGCATCTTTTCTCCCTGGTGATATTGCTGTTTGCCTTGCTGTACTTGGTTCGCCATCGGTGCCCCCCCCACCTTCCTGCACTTACACGCTCTATACGCCCACTTCCTGGTCGTAGCCCCGCCCTCGCTGCCCTGCTCGCCCCCTCCTTCCTGTCTCGCTCCCTCCCTCCTCCCACAGGCCTCGCCCCTCCGTAGAGACTCGCCTCCTTGCCACGACGACGGAGGCGTGCTCAGCCGCGGTAGGTCCCCCGCTTTCCTTAAACCTCGCCGGCCTCGGAGGCTGCGGAGTCACACCAACACGCCAGGGCTCAGCCTCTCTTTTTAACACTTCTCCACCAACAGAGAGAGCTTATTTGTTCATTTCTTTGTGTCCTCGACCAATCAGGAGGAGAGTTTGTCACCTGGGTCACACTCGGCTCTGTTTGGGTTTTTCTCTGTCCAACCGTTGTTGGCTCTGATGTGTCCAGTTAGAAAAGTGTGTGTGTGTGTGTGTGTGTTTCAGACACTGATCAAAGAAGAGCTTCACCACACGCTACTTTCATCTCCAGCTGTTCGTGTATGTGTGTGTGTGTGTGTGTGTGTGTGTGTGTGTGTGTCTGTTGCTGTCGATGCACATGGTAGAAGTTAGATTCAGTGTGT
Organism: Sander lucioperca; assembly: GCF_008315115.2. Classification (NCBI taxonomy): domain Eukaryota; kingdom Metazoa; phylum Chordata; class Actinopteri; order Perciformes; family Percidae; genus Sander; species Sander lucioperca. Next base: position 15,391,072 of record NC_050180.1, read on the forward strand.
GTGTGTGTGTTTGTGTTTGTGTGTAAAGTATAGCAGTGTGGTCCCAAACACACACTCAGACACACACACACACACACACACACACACACACACATATACGTTTGTTTCACTATCTTTGTGGGGACCCGTCATTGACATAATGCATTCCCTAGCCCCTTTTTAAAATTTAGTTGAATACCCCTGCCCTAGTCCCTTACCCTAACCTTAACCATCACCACTAAATGCCTAACCTTAACCCTCACCCTAACCATAACCTAATTCTAACCCTAATCCTAAAACCAAGTCTTAACCCTCAAAGAGACCTTTGAACTTGTGGGGTCCAGCATTTTGGTCCCACAAAGCTGTCAGGATCCCACAAGTATACTGGACTCCCGGTTTTTGGACCCCATGAGTATAGTTAAACAAGGACACACACACACACACACTTTGATGCTCAACTAAATATGTGTGCATAAAGATTCTGGAGCAGCAAATGCAGAGGACTTGCATCTAAAATCTGCTGTTTTTCTACTTGGTGCACTTTTGTTTTGGGGAGAATTTGAATCTGACAGAAGTTTTAGTTGTCAGTCTAATTTTAGCAGTTTTCTTCCGCTTGTGTCACCTAGTTCTGCTTCTTCTGTAACAGTGCATCCAGTGTGAGCAGCAAACGTCAAACTAGCAGGCAACCAGAGGCCACATTAGGATTGTTTGATGTCTCTCCAAGTGTGTGTGTGTGTGTGTGTGTGCATGTTTATGTTTAGCTCCTATATTTTAAGTGTTAGATAATAGTCCCTAAAGGAGTATCCTACTTCCACTGAAACCGAGTCCAAGATTTTAGATGGATCACAGCCTTGTGTGTGTGTGTGTGTGTGTGTGTGTGTGTGTGTGTGTGTGTGTGTGTGTGTGTGGCTGTGTGTGGGTGTGTGTGTGTGTGTGTGTGGCTGTGTGTGTGTGTGTGTGTGTGTGTGTGTGTGTGTGCGTGTGTGTGTGGCTGTGTGTGCGTGTGTTTTGCTGTGTGTGCGTGTGTATGTGTGTGGCTGTGTGTGTGTGTGTGTATGTGGCTGTGTGTGTGTGTGTATGTGTGTGTGTATGTGTGTGTGTGTGTGTGGCTGTGTGTGTGTGTGTGTGTGTGTGTGTGTATGTGTGTGTGTGTGTGTGTGTGTGTGTGTGGCTGTGTGTGTGTGTGCGTGTGCATTTGCGTGTGTGTGTGCGTGTGTGTGTGTGGCGCTGTGCGTGTGTGTGTGTGTGTGTGCGTGTGCATTTGCGTGTGTGCGTGTGTGTGTGCGTGTGCATTTGCGTGTGTGCGTGTGTGTGTGCGTGTGTGCATTTGCGTGTGTGCGTGTGTGTGTGTGTGTGTGCGTGTGTGTGTGTGGCGCTGTGCGTGTGTGTGTGCGTGTGCGTGTGCGTGTGTGTGGCTGTGTTTCAGTGAGTTGGTCCATAAAAGGCTCTGATACGTTGCAGGCCGTTGGCAGCGACTGTGAGCCGTTGAGGTGTTCACACGCTCACGGTAAGAACTTTTAAACGTTAACAAATCCCCTCGCAGACCTCCGGAGACTCTTCCAAACCACAGCGCCATAAATCTGCGTTTCATTTGCATGTCCAGTCAACCCTCTGACAGCAGACTCGTCGCTAACGTCTGAATCAAAACGCTCCAGTGTGCACTAACATGGAGCCGAGTTGTGTTCTTTAACCCCTTTATATTTTACAGTCACTGTTTTCAGTCACATTGTTTATATTAGAGATGCACCGATTACAACTTTCTAGGCCGATTCCGATTTCTGATTTTCTTTGAGTTAGGCCAGCTGATACCGATTTTAGCCGATCCCGATTTCCGATTTTTTCTAACCACTTTACAGCACACACACGTATTTATTTTCTATCTTTTCTTTAATAGAACATGTGTTGAACAGATAATAGATCACTATAAAATAGAACTATATAAATTACTCCTGGTGTGGGACATTCACACACATCTAAAGAGCAATGTTGGAACCATTTCCTTCTTTTCACGTCCAATATCCAACTAAAGAAATGTGATTTAGGTTTTTGGTGTCGTCCCTCCACGCCCTACTTTCTCCTTGCAGGTGTTGCATATTGTAAACTTGTTATCTTCTGCACACACGCTGAAGAATTCCCAAACAGCTGACATGTTGCAGGTTAATTCACCAGGTTCCTACATGTGGGAGAATAGCGCCGACACGCCTTCACACCGCGAGCGGGTACGTGCCACACACGGCGGAGAAGTTGAGAGAAAGGAAAAAGAGGCCGTGCTGTGGCGTCCGTGCTGTGGCGTCCGTGCTGTGGCGTCCGTGCTGTGGCGTCCGTGCTGTGGCGTCCGTGTGTGCGTGCGTCCTTGAGAACTGTAACTGGTATAACTTATGTTGTCAGTTAGTTGTAGCGTTGACTGGCATGAAATCACCATATGTCAGACTGACCTGCCGGTCGCCGGTCATGGCCGAGCACGTGAAAACCGGCCAATTCCGGTCACCGGCCGGTCTATCGGTGCATCTCTAGTTTATAGATCTCAACATTTCCGACCGCACTTCAAGGCAGCTTAATTTCACGGAGATAGTAAAGAGACGGAGGGATTGAGGGAACAGTCAGCTATTCCACAAACAAACTCCCGGGCAGTTCAGAGCTTGTGTTTTAAAAACGTTCTTGTGGCAGCAATAGAGGCAGCAATGTTTCCTGTTTCCTGTACGGGACTCTCACAACGCCTCGAACCACAACGACAAGTCTGATCGCCGGTTACACTGACCAGAGATCAGACTTGTTGGTGTGTTTTGAGGCGTTGTGAGAGTCCCGTACAGGAAACAGGAAACAGGAAACATAACTGCCTCTATTGCTGCCACAAGAACGTTTTTAAAACACCAAACACAAGCTCTGAACTGCCCGGGAGTTTGTTTGTGGAACAGCTGTTTCCTCAGTCCCTCCGTCTCTTTACTATCTCTCTTTCTCCGGGAAATACATGAAATAAAGCTGCCTTTAAAGGTGCAGTAGGTAAGACTTATAAAACTAACTTTCTGTCATATTTGCTGAAACTGACCCTATGTTCCAGTAGAACTACATGAAGCAGGTCATTTAAAATAAATCCAGCTCCTCTGGCTCCACCTGCAGCCTGTAGTGTGATTTGCAAAAATCCACTGCTCCCTGTTCAGATGCACCAATCAGGGCCAGGGGGCGTGTCTAACTGTGTGTCAATCACTGCTCATGCACATTCATTCTCCCTTGTGGGGGGAGGGGCTTAGGAGACCGTTTTGGGATTTAGCAGAAAGGGGGGGAGGGACTGAGAAGTTGTCGATTGTTCAAGTCCTGGATCTTCACAACCCTACCTACGGCACCTTTAAGTACGGTCGGAAATGTCAAGATCTATAATCAACCTAACTGAAAACAGTACCAGTGAAATATAAAGTCTACTTGTGCTACATTTGGGGGCTACAGAACACACCGTTTCAGTGACACTCCCACCGTTTCTAGCGCGAATGGGCCCTTAACGTACCAGGAGTGCATCATAATATCTTTGCCTGCTATCACTCATTATAATATTATTGTATTAGCATTAAAACTAGCGTAACTTAGCTCAGCCAGGGCGGTATTTGCTTTGCCGGAGTCTACAGAGTCGTGTCCCACATCAGACCAGTAACGCCTATTAGCGCATTAGTTAGAAACAATCGCTCATCTGTTCAGATTAGATTAGATAAATTCTTCAGTCTTCTGAATATTTACCCTTTTTGTTATCCAATAGTTATCTTTGAGTTGCCCCGGTTCTTGAGACGATTTCTGGCTGTTTGCTGTTGCAGTGATGTGAACAGAATCAATTAAGAAGAAACGCCGTGTGTGCTGTGTGTGTGTGTGCTGTGTGTGTGTGTGTGTGTGTGTGTGTGAGTGTGTGTGTGTGTGTGTGTGTGTGTGTGTGTGTGTGTGTGTGTGTGTGTGTGTGTGTGTGTGTGTGCTGTGTGTGTGTGTGTGTGTGTGTGTGTGTGTGAGTGTGATAACATTATGACTAATGGTCTAT
>NC_050180.1:15400065-15420065 GCF_008315115.2 Sander lucioperca
TGTATCGATACAGTATTGCCACGGAAAATATTGCGATACTATGCTGTATTGATTTTTTCCCCCACCCCTAAAACAGAGCCATAATATCATTCAGTTCAACAATAGATTACATCAATACTTGACCAATACAGAAAGGAATAGACCGAAACACAGGAAGGGAATTGAAATGTAAAGGTATTGTTATTGTAAGACCTGAAAGACTGTATGCTGTGTTTGCATATCTATTTGTTTTGTAATAATATGATTTTGTGAAGTAGGGGCAGGACCTAATAAGCTGTATGCTTCCGTCTGCTCCTTCACGAACTTATCCTTTTTAATTATTTATTTGTTGGTCTTTGGTAAATTCGGATCGTTTGTGTTTTAATTTTGTGGTTTTAATTTTTTTTTTGCAACATTGTTGATTGTTCGAGATACATAATAAAATAAAAGATATATTTTACTATTCAGTTCAGTTCAATTTTATTTATATAGCACGTTTAAAAACAACCATAGTTGACCAAAGTGCTTAACAAGGTCCAAAATGAAAGAGATAATAAACACAAACAATACACAATATACAATACACAATAACCAACAGTAGAAAAAGGTCACGATATCAAAGCTCAACTTGATTTGAAAGCCAATGCATAGTAATGGGTCTTAAGCAAGGACTTGAATGTTTCAATGGTCTGAGCTGTTCTTACATGAATAGGTAGACCATTCCAGAGGTTTGGAGCAGCCAATGAAAAGGCTCGGTCACCTTTGTTTTTTAACCTGGATGTGGGCACATCGACGAGCATCTGATTGGAAGACCTCAGTGCTCTGACAGGTGTGTGGACATGTAAAAGCTCTGATAAATAAGAAGGCGACAACCCATTTAAGATCTTGAAAACAATTAATACAATTTTAAATTCGATCCTGAAACAAACAGGAAGCCAGTGGAGCGCGGCCAAAACCGGTGTGATGTGGTCGCACTTTTTGGTCCCGGTTAAAAGTCAAGCTGCTGCGTTCTGGACCAACTGTAACCGACAAAGGGATGACTGATCCAATCCAACATACAAAGAGTTATAGTAATCTAAACGGGACGTAATAAATGCATGTATGACTCTTTCAAAGTCTTTGCGCAGCAGGTAAGGCTTAACCTTAGCCAAAAGTCTGAAAGAAACTGGTTTTAACAACAGAGCTAATCTGTTTGTCAAATTTAAAAGCACTGTCAAAAATCACACCCAGATTCTTGGTAGAAGGTCGAATATGGGAACCTAAAGTACCAAGAGCATCAACACAGGCACTAAAATGTACAGCGCAACCAAACACAACAAGTCTTATTATCATTGAGACAGAGAAAATTCTGATCCAACCAAATTTTGATATACTACGCTACTAAGGAATAATCAGGCCATATTTGAACTGTGTGTGTGTATGTGCTGACCCCGGCTGTGTTACCGGTTGACTGTAAACGTGTTGGCGCCGTCTCCGTCTAACGCCGCGCCCGTCTTCTTCTTCTTCTGCTGTTTGCTGCAGTGTTCCTGCGGAGCCACAAGAGTCTGGAGTCGGTCGATCCTCAGTTCACCATGAGAAGAAAGATGGAGCAGCTGAGAGAGGAGCTGGAGCTCACCGAGCAGCTGAGAGACGTGAGACACGCTGCTCACTGAGAGTGTGTGTGTGTGTGTGTGTGTGTGTGTGTGTGTGTGTGTGTCTGTCTGTGTGTGTCTGTCTGTGTGTGTGTGTGTGTGCCTTTCTGTGTGTGTCTGTCCGTGTGTGTGTGTGTGTGTGTGTGTGTGTGTGTGTCTGCCTGTCTCTGTGTGTGTGTGTGTGTGTGTGTCTGTGTCTGTCTGTGTGTGTGTCTGTCCGTGTGTGTGTGTCTGTGTGTAAGTGTGTAAGTGTGTGTGTCCGTGTCCATGTGTGTGTCTATCTGTGTGTGTCCGTGTGTGTGTGTGTGTGTGTGTGTGTGTGTGTGTGTGTGCCTGTCTCTGTGTGTGTGTCTGTGTCTGTGTGTGTCTGTCCGTGTGTGTGTCTGTGTGTAAGTGTATGTGTCCGTGTCCATGTGTGTGTCTGTCTGTGTGTGTCTATCTGTGTGTGTCCGTGTGTGTGTGTGTGTGTGTGTGTGTGTCTGTCTGTCCGTGTGTGTGTGTGTGTGTGTTTGTGTCTCTATTTCATTCATTTTGGTTGCAAAAAAAGTCCCATATATCTTAGCAGAAAGTTGAAAAATGTTGCGTTTACTTCACACAAGAGCAGCCATTTTCCCCTGTTGCCATGGGAACGATATGAAGTGACGTAATTACGCGACGTGAACATCATCGAAAAGCTGCAAACCCCGCGATGAAGCCACGATGGAACCACAGTTTTAAAAAGTTCCCGCAATTTCATCACATAAAATTGCATAAATATCCCGCATATTCCATCACATTTTTTAAGAAACAAACCGCATAATCAAGGATTTTTGCCGCAACAATCACAAAAAAACTCTAACTCTTACTAAGTCTTATTACTAATGTTAACTATCATTTTAGTGATCAATAATTAGCCTGTGTCTATGTTATCTCCTTACATATACCTACGCTCTCCGTCTCTGCTAGATTGGGAATGATTGAGATTTCTCTTGGCACAGCTACCAGAAGACTTCCAACTTTCAGACAGGTTGCTCACGTCACATCTACGTCTTCAAGCTCAGTTGGAGGCTGCTCAGTAACGCTCAGCCATCACCGGGAAAGATCTTCTAACATCCTTCACTGGTCTCCGTCCAGAGACACGGGATCTGGTGGTCCATTATATATATGTCTATGGTTCTCACCCGTACCTGTTTGTGTTGTGGTTTCCTCCTCAGAGCATCGAGAGCAGACTGAAGGTGGTCCTTCCCGAAGACCTGGGCTCGTCTCTGATGGACGGCGTCGTGCTCTGCCATCTGGCCAATCACATTCGCCCGCGCTCCGTCGGCAGCATCCACGTCCCCTCGCCTGCAGTGGTGCGTCTCAGTCCTGACCTCTGACCCCCGAGATGAACATCCGTCACACTCTTTATACTCTTCAACTTTTCTCTGATATAGTTTCTTTTTCAAACGAAGTTGAGTTGAAAAGAACAAAAAGGATCTTAAGCGTATTTCAGAAATTGATACCCTTGGTATAAACGCTGCGTTGTGTGACTTTGTGCTTCCAGCCCAAACTCAGCATGGCCAAGTGTCGGAGAAACGTGGAGAACTTCCTGGACGCGTGCAGGAAGATCGGCGTACCACAGGTAAAGACTTTTCTTTAATAAGCTCACCCTGAACCCTGGTAGTGCTCTGAACTGGGGGGCGTTTTCCACTCTGACTCAAACACAGGAAACAGGAGGGGAGAGAGGGACAGGTGAGGGGAGGGAGGGGGAGAGGGGACAGGTGAGGGGGAGAGGGGACAGGTGAGGGGAGGGAGGGGGAGAGGGGACAGGTGAGGGGAGAGAGGGACAGGTGAGGGTAGGGAGGGACAGGTGAAGGGAGGGAGGGACAGGTGAGGGAAGAGAGGGACAGGAGAGGGGACAGGAGAGGGGGAGAGAGGGACAGGTGAGGGGAGAGAGGGACAGGTGAGGGGAGGGAGGGGGAGAGAGGGACAGGTGAGGGGAGAGAGGGACAGGTGAGGGGAGGGAGGGGGAGAGGGGACAGGAGAGGGGGAGAGAGGGACAGGTGAGGGGAGAGAGGGACAGGTGAGGGGAGGGAGGGACAGGTGAGGGGACAGGTGAGGGGAGGGAGGGGGAGAGAGGGACAGGTGAGGGGAGGGAGGGGGAGAGAGGGACAGGTGAGAGGAGAGAGGGGACAGGTGAGTGGAGGGAGGGACAGGTGAGAGGAGAGAGGGGACAGGTGAGGGGAGAGAGGGACAGGTGAGGGAGAGAGGGACAGGTGAAGGGGGGGAGGAGAGAGGGGACAGGTGAGGGGGAGGAGAGAGGGGACAGGTGAGGGGAGGGAGGGGGAGAGAGAGACAGGTGAGGGGAGGGAGAGAGGGACAGGTGAGGAGGAAGAGGAATTTAGTCTTCCTCGTGACTGAGTTATGGAATCAGACAACAAAGGTAAAGCATGGTGCATCAGGTGTACCTCGTTAAAGTAATGGTGCATTCAATTGCTCCTCTAAAAAAAAGGTCTAAACCCTCTGAGGAACTCAAACGGTTGTTGTAAAGTCCCCTTCTGCCGTCTATTGGCTCTTATTGTGGCATTCGTCGTAAGCCAAACCCAACCATTGATTTGGAGAATTGTGACACCCCTACTGCTCAGAAATCTGCTAATTAGTGGAACTGATCCGTCGTAACACGCTGGTCTGAACCGTTATTGATCCGTGGAGAGTTCTGGTTCTCCGGCGTAATCAGTAGAGATGCACCGATTACAACTTTCTAGGCCGATTCCGATTTCTGATTTTCTTTGAGTTAGGCCAGCCAATACCGATTTCATTTTTTCTAACCACTTTACAGCACACACAAATATTTATAGTCTATCTTTTCTTTAATAGAACATGTGTTGAACAGATAATGGATCACTATATAATAGAACTATATAAATTATTCCTGGTGTGGGACATTCACACACATCTAAAGAGCAACGTTAGAACCATTTCCTTCTTTTCACGTCCAATATCCAACTAAAGAAATGTGATTTAGGTTTTTGGTGTCGTCCCTCCACGCCCTACTTTCTCCGTGTGTGTGCGTGCGTCCGTGAGAACTGTAACTGGTATAACTTATGTTGTCAGTTAGTTGTAGCGTTGACCGGCATGAAATCACCATACGTCAGACTGACCTGCCGGTCGCCGGTCATGGCCGAGCACGTGAAAACCGGCCAATTCTGGTCACCGGCCGGTATATCGGTGCATCTCTAGTAACCAGTGTGACTTACGAACAAACTGCTGAAGGACATTCAGCCAGTCAGTCCAGGAAAACACCCCCCAGTTCATCAGAGAAACTTCCTGTATCGTGATACAACAGTTACTATCGGTACACGATCCGTTCTGCACATGCGCAAGATAATACTGTTTTACGTATCCATACGACCTGCACGATCTGTTCCACGCTAGCCTATGGCTAGCCTCCACCGGGAAGCTAACGTTAGTTTAGCTAACAGCTAATTCGGCTAACCGCTAGTGACAGCTAGATTCAGTCTAAAATAACGTTAACTCAAACGTAATGGGAAAAGCAGGCTACAGCTAAATTAAGACTTCACAGTAATAACAATAAAGACAAGTATTGAGTGATTGTATTTCAAATGAGCACAAGTAAAGTAGAACTGACGTAACAGCTGTTATATATGTTAGGTGTTTGTTATATATGTCACGTTTATTTTCAAGTTTTATTTTGAGGGTCTTTTAAAGTTATTACATGCTGTCTCAGCTAGCAGTTAGCCGAATTAGCTGTTAGCTAAACTAACGTTAGCTTGCCTGTGGAGGCTAACGGCAGACCGCTACAATCAGCTAGCGGTTAGCCAAATTAGCTGTTAGCTAAACTAACGTTAGCTTGGCTGTCGACCGGAAGCGTGGAACAGATCGTGCAGTGTCGTAAATCCTCGTACAACCGCACATGCGCGAACATTTTGCGCATGTGCAGAACGGATCGTGCAGGCAGAACGGATCGTGTACCGACAGTTACACTTCGTCATCAACGTGTTTTGGATTATTCTGATATAGAAATAGATCTGTGAGCTTCAGTCTCTTGAACATTTGTGGGTCTGAGGGGGGAAAAGACATACATTATGTCACGATTCATGTCGGTAAAGCCTGGTTCACACGGGACGATTTTAAAATTGTCGGCCGATTTTCCAATCCTGAGAGACCCCACACACGGTGATAAAAAATCACGGTCTACCAGTTTTGGTCGTACAGCGTGTGGTGCGCAGCACACGGCAAAATCAACGATCACACACGAACCGATTTGGCTCCCGAGCATTCCCAGGTCAGACGGGAAATCTCGCAAAATCCCTCGAGATCAAACGTGACTTCAGAGTAAACAATCATGGCGGACGAAGAGGATGCAGTGGCGATAGTTTGTAGTTTGTTTTTAACCAAAAAAAAACGTTGCGACGGTCAAAGAAGTGGAGACAACGCGAGCATGGACTATACTTGCTCTACTCATCTCAGACGTCCACCGGACTTTCTGGTGCGCCGTGCCGCCGGCTGTTTTGATGTTGTTTCCCGGTGCTTTCCTCGCCGCCTCGTCACCTCTCTTTCTGATTGGCTACACGCCACAGTCCACAGGCTGCGTGCTCGTTTGTCCCCGGGGGGACACCACACACGAGGAGAAATCGGGCCAAAACAATCCAACATGTTGGATATCCCCGATTTGAGATGGGAGCGGTCCCGACGTCCTTCCGAGCAGACGAGAGCAGTCTTAACACACCACACACGGCAGGAACATCTGATCAGATTATTTTACCATAATCGGAGCATCCTTAAGATGGTCAGAAGGGGTGAATCGGAGCTAAAATCGGCCTAATTATCCTGCCGTGTGAACCAGGCTTAAGTGAGGTGGAAAGTGAATTTGAGGATTGTTGCAGGACACTGATGACGACACTAAACTGTAAACCAGATCTGGGCGGAAGGCTGATGAGTTTGCCAGCAACCAATCATCTGAGCTCATATGTTTCGGGCTAATTTACAGGACTGTTATTCTTTAAGAGAAGCCTGGAGACGTCATTTAAAATCAACGCTGAATGAATCACTATGTCGTGTTTCTATGTATTTAAACGTGAGAGCACTCAGCGTTCTCCCAGGACTGGTTTGATGTTCCTACCTGCCTCCTGTTTTGTCCTCATCGCTTTCAAACGGGGTTGTTAATGTCGACATTTAACGCTGAGTCATCACCGCTGTCACCGCTGCCTGTGGCTTCCAGCTTCCTCCATCATGACACGGTCGATCCCAACAGCCTGAGACACAGTCTGTGTGTGTGTGTGTGTGTGTGTGTGTGTGTGTGTGTGTGTGTGTGTGTGTGTGTGTGTGTGTATGTGTGTGTCTCTCTGTATGTGTGTGTGTGTGTGTGTGTGTGTGTGTGTCTCTGTGTGTGTGTCTCTGTATGTGTGTGTGAGTGTGTGTGTGTGTGTGTGTGTGTGTGTGTGTGTGTGTGTGTGTCTCGCTGGGTGTGTGGTTGTGTGTGTGTGTGTGTGTGAGTGAGTGTGTGTATATATGTGTGTCTCTCTGTATGTGTGTGTGTGTGTGTGTGTGTGTGTGTGTACTATGTGTGTACTATGTGTGTGTGTACTGTATGTGTGTGTGTGTGTGTGTGTGTGTGTGTGTGTGTGTCTCTGTATGTGTGTGTGTGTGTGTGTGTCTGTGTGTGTGTGTGTGTGTGTGTCTCTGTGTGTGTGTGTCTCTGTATGTGTGTGTGTGTGTGTGTGTGTGTGTCTGTGTGTGTGTGTGTGTGTGTGTGTGTGTGTGTGTGTGTGTGTATGTGTGTGTGTGTGTGTGTGTGTGTGTGTGTGTGTGTGTGTGTGTGTGTGTGTGTGTGTGTGTTTGTGTGTGTGTGTGTGTGTGTGTGTGTGTGTGTGTGTGTGTGTGTGAGTGTGTGTTGAGAGAGACAAACTGCACATATAAAAGTTTAGATTTGACTTTGTCTTGAAACCAGATCAACATTCGAGCTGCAAAGATGAATCAATTAATTTATTAGTTTTCAACTTTTAAATTAATCAGTTTGAGTCATTTTTTATGAAAACAATCTCTGATGTCAGCGTGTTAATGTGAATATTGTTCTAGTTCCTTCTCTCCTCTGGGACAAAACTGAAGATCTCTGAGTTGTGGACAACAACAAGACATTGTCTTATGTCTTATTTTGTCAACGATAATGAAAGTAATCATTAGTTGGACACCCGATCGCTTTCTAGCCAAGACTCCAATATCTGTCCGCTAAATACGTAGCTACAGCCAGCAGCCAGGCTCTATACTTAGCCTAGCTTAGCTTAGCCTAGCTTAGCATAGAGACGGCAGGATCTGCTGCTTTAAATGTGATTATTTTATTATATTTCTTTGTTTTTGTTTCATTATAAAATGTAACTTTTTTTAAAACTTCTTTCGTCTTTTATATATTCACTAAAGACTACGTTTGTCTCTCTTTGAGAGAAAACGGAAGAGGGATTATTTGATTTGTCCCTGTTGTTGTGAGCTGTTGATCTGAACTTCCTGGCTGACCTCTGACCTCCATCCGCTGCTGCTTGCTGACTGTCTCCTGCTTCTGTGTGGACGTACTGCTAACGTTAGCCTGCTCGCTGCAGCTTGAAAGCTTCTCCGAGCTAACGTGCTAACAGTAGCTTCTGTGTGGACGTTCTGCTAACGTTAGCCGGCTCGCTGCAGCTTGAAAGCTTCTCCGAGCTAACGTGCTAACAGTAGCTTCTGTGTGGACGTTTTGCTAACGTTAGCTGGCTCACTGCAGCCTGAATGCTTCTGCTAGCTAACGTGCTAACAGTAGCTTCTGTGTGGACGTTTTGCTAACGTTAGCTGGCTCACTGCAGCCTGAATGCTTCTGCTAGCTAACGTGCTAACAGTAGCTTCTGTGTGGACGTTTTGCTAACGTTAGCTGGCTCACTGCAGCCTGAATGCTTCTGCTAGCTAACGTGCTAACAGTAGCTTCTGTGTAGACGTTTTGCTAACGTTAGCCGGCTCGCTGCAGCCTTAATGCTTCCACTGACAACGCTTCCGCTTGAGCTACCGTGCTAAAACGCTTCCCCGAGCTAACCTGCTAAGAGTAGCTTCTGTGTGGACGTTTTGCTAACGTTAGCCGGCTCGCTGCAGCCTGAAAGCTTCTCCCAGCTAACGTGCTAACAGTAGCTTCTGTGTGGACGTTTTGCTAACGTTAGCCGGCTCGCTGCAGCCTGAATGCTTCCACTGACAACGCTTCTGCTTAAGCTACCGTGCTAAAACGCTTCCCCGAGCTAACATGCTAACATTAGCTTCTGTGCTAGCGTGCTGGCCCGCTGCGCCGTCTCTCCCATCAGCCCTTTCACTCATCATCATCATCTTCATCATCATTATCTTCATCATCTCGGCTGCTCACTGGGAGAGAGGAAGACTCCTCCTCTCAGAAAGCATCGCTGCTCTCCGTCTGTCTGGTTAATCTCCTGCCTTCTTCTCTTTCTCTTTTTACTTTACGGCTGGATCGCAACATCTCCTCCTCCTCCTCCTCTTCCTCCTCCTCCTCCTCCTTCTCCTCCTTCTCCTCCTCCTCCTTCTCCTCCTTCTCCTCCTTTTCCTCCTTCTCCTCCTCCTTCTCCTCCTTCTCCTCCTCCTCCTCCTCCTTCTCCTCCTCCTCCTCCTCCTCCTCCTCCTCCTCCTCTCTCTTCCTCCTCCTCTCTCTTCCTCCTCCTCCTCTCTCTTCCTCCTCCTCTCTCTTGCTGAAACTTTCTTTTAAACTTTTCTTTTACTTTTTACTTTTAACTTTCTTTCTGCCTTCTTTTCCTCCTCCCATCTTTGTTCCGTCTTCATTTCCTCTTTTTTCCCCTCATCATTCACTGATCTTCATCCCTTGTTCCCGTGCTTCCCCTTCCCTCCCGCTTTCATCTCCTTCATCCCTTGTTACCGCTCTCTCCCTCTCTCTCTCTCTCTCTCTCCGTCTCTCTCTCTCTCTCTCTCTCTCTCTCTCCGTCTCTCTCTCTCTCTCCGTCTCTCTCTCTCCGTCTCTCTCTCTCTCTCTCTCTCTCCGTCTCTCTCTCCGTCTCTCTCTCCCTCTCTCTCCATCTCTCTCTCCCTCCCCCTCTCTCTCCCTCTCTCTCCGTCTCTCCCCCTCTCTCTCTCTCCCTCCCCGGCTCTTTCCCTTTCCTCCTCTCGCCTTATCTGGAACTTACCTCCACCTCCCTTCCTTCTTTTCCTCCTCCCATCTTTGTTCCATCTTCATTTCCTCTTTATTCCCCTTATCCTTCCTTCATCCCTTGTTTCTGCCCTTTTCTCTCCCCTCCCTCCCTCCCGGGCTCTTTCCCTCTCCTCCTCCTCCTCCTCCTCCCTTCCTGCCTTTATTTCTTCCTCACGGGGGCCGCTAGCCTTTCCTCTGTTCGCCCTACGACATCACCCAGTGCCGCCTGCAGCCCGTCAGCGCCGCAGTTCAGGCGCTGGTTGCCTTGGATACGACCTCTCCGGACAGGAAGCGGGAAGAGGCCAGCCCGGCTCCTAACCAATCAGAGACTCCGTCCTTGGTTTCTGTCACCACTCAAACCCCGCCTCCCGCCTGGCAGATCTGGGACCTCATTGGCTCCAGCCTGCTTCACGTCCTCTGCCTCCTCCTGCTCTTCCTCGCCTATAGCTGGAGCGAGCTGACGTAACCGTGGCGACAGCGTCCTGTCAGTCACCTGCCAACCCCCCCTCTCTCTTTCCTGCCCGGGCTGCTCCTCCTTTTTTCTTTTGCTGCATTTATGTCACATGGGGAAAAATCACTAATGTCCATTAGTGTTAAAGGAATAGTTTGGATGTTTTGAAGTTTGGTTGCATGAGCTACTTCTCCACAGTCAGTGTAAGTAAGTAATAAAGTTTATTTATATAGCACTTATCACAGACAGACAGTCCCTCCAGAAAAACACGATTATGCGATCGTATAATTCAATGCATAATCAGCCAAAGTCCGCATATTTATGCGGGGGGGGGTCCGCATTTTTTCAAATACGCCGCACTTTCGCCGCATAAATTGCCGATTTCCACGCAAAATATGCGGGGCTTGCATGACTTCATAATCCCCTCATTTTCGTTGCAAAAAAAGTCCCATATATCTTAGCAGAAAGTTGAAAAATGTTGCATTTACTTCACACAAGAGCAGCCATTTTCCCCTGTTGCCATGGGAACGTTATGAAGTGACGTAATTACGCGACGTGAACATCATCGAAAAGCTGCAAACCCCGCGATGAAGCCACGATGAAACCGGAATTTTTGCAAGTTCCCGCAATTTCATCGCATAAAATTGCATAAATATCCCACATATTCCATCGCATTTTTTAAGAAAACGTGACGCATAATCAAGGATTTTTGCCCGCAACAATCACAAAAAAACTCTGGAAGGACTGGACAGAGTCACAAAGTGCTTCACAGGCCAAAATAAATACACACGTTAAAACTAATCACTAATCATAAAAAGCACAATAAATTCCTGTAAATCATAGTAAAACACAAACGCATTAAATACATAGTAATACAGTCCACAATGTGGCCAAACAAACGCCTAAAAAGATGCGTATTTAGCTACCGTAGATGGCTGTCAGTTAGATTGTTTCTTAGTTTAGTTGGTGTCTAAGGTGATGTTCACACTTGGCGTCTTTTTTGACAAGAAAAAGTTGACTAGGATAGCCTAACGTTAGCCTGACCAGCCAGCCCCACATCCAGATGTTGGGTCTGGGAACTCCCCATTGGTTGGGCTCAATCCGAGGGGCGGGATCAACGGCTGTCTTTCAAATTCCCTCTGTACGCGATAGGATAGCTCTCCAACCAATCAGAGCAACGCTAGTTGATAGATTAAACTTTAAACTCTGAACTCATCTTCCTTTTTTAAGAATGACTTCAGGGCCGTTCTTTGTTCTTTTCTCAAAGAAAAGCTGAACTCCAAGTCTTCCAGAGTTGCGGCCAAAGCCGACTCCAAAGACCGCCGTTCACCAGCAGCAGCAGCCATAAGCCCCGCCCACCGACTCTATACACGATGTGATTGGCCTGACCAGAATTTGGTTTTTCCAGCTCGCAAGCCAACAGAGAGTTGCTAGACCACCCTGGCTGCAAATTACATTGCAACCAGCAAATTACATTCGCTGCCGCTAGGGTGGTCTAGATTTCTAGGCTATGACTAGGAGACTTTTGTAGTGAAACAAAAAAAGCTGGCAGCATTTTTATTCCAAAAAGCAGCCGAGAGCGTCTTTGTTGCTATAACAACTGCTACGCTAGCGCTACGTGGAGCGGTGCTTACGTGGAGCGAGCTAGAGATCATATCTTATAACTCACTGTGCCCCGACTCCATTTTCTCTTGTTGTTAAGGAAACGACAGGTCTGGCTACTCTGCTTGTCATTGGTCGGCTGTCAAAAAAGCGCTTGACTTAGGGCGTTTTTTTTTTTTTTCCAGAAAAGTTGAACTTTTTTCAACTTCAAAAAGACGCTCTGAGCTGCAGAAAAAAAGTCGGCGGCGCCGTTTAAAAAAGCGCTCAGAAAACACACAGTTGTACTCCGTAGGATTATAAATTACAACAGACGTTGACAGCTTAAAAAAGACGCCAAGTGTGAACATAGCCTAGCGTCACTGTGTCCACGTTCGACACTTATTGGCTAACGTTCTATCAAAATATCTGTTCAAATACAAATATAAATGATCTATTATTTTTTTCAGTTATTTTAATGGTGTAAAACTAAAGTGTAACTTCTTACCTTTCTAACGGTATATGGTTTTAACTGAGCGTTCGTACTTCTTTTCCTCATCAAAGTAACTTTCATATACTATTTAGACATCTAAATGTCCACGTACATATAGGAAAATTCATATGTAGATTGCTAGATGGGTATAGATAAATTCTGCTAACATTTTTGGTGAAGATCGGAAACGTAAAGTACCGCGAAAAGACCGGAAGGTGCGTCATGTAAGTGCCTGAATATGGCCAATAGGAGCGAGTGCTGTCCCAACGTGGACACGGTGACGCTAACTCTTTAAAACACCAAAGTCCACACATTAACACAAACTGAGCGATGGAGGCAGCGGTAGAGCAGCAGCTCCCGTGTTCTGCGAGGTAAAATGACAAAGTTGTCAAAGGAGAAACTGTTTTTTGAAGACATATTTCTGTTGAGCAGAGCCGTTTTAAGTCTCAAGTCACTAGAGACAACAGTCGACTATTCCCGAAATCCTCAAGGCCGTGTCCAAGCCCAACCCGTTCTCACTCCGAACTCGTAAAATAAGGACGTTTGGACAGTGGCTGTCAGCGTCTGATGTGACGAAAAAGGCGTCTTTCAGCGTGTTTGTGTAATGCCCCGGGGAGAGCAGCAGTTAGAGAGGATTTAAGGCCGTTTTACAGTAACCACAGCCCGCGTGGCGCATCCAAATGTGACGTCATGAGATCGGCGTAACTATTTATACCCGCGCTGGTGCTCACGACACTAGTTGCAGTCTTCTCCTGAACAGAGGTGGCGCTAATGAGGAAAGGCTACCGACGTTGCGGACTAGAAGAAGAAGAAAAAGGTAAACAACGGCAGAACTGGCAGCAGCATTGCCGTCAATGCTTCGATTTGATTGGATGAGCTACTTCGTCGGATCAAGCCTTTCATTCACCGTAAAAGAACTCATCTTAGTAAGTTTACAAGAGAGACTAGCAGTCACTGTGAGAGTCCTGGCATCTGGTTGGCTGCGAACCCATTCGGCCTCCTGTTTCCGCTTTGTCGCGCGCCGCTGAAAAAAAAAAGAGCCGTGCGCGACAGCTCAGCGCGCGCTATAAATCAGACGCGCCGGCAGGATATGACATCTCATTTTGACGTCACGATGGCGCGCGCCAGCTTGGGTGCGTTCAGTATATAACACCTATTAGAGAGTAGTATGTAAGGAGGTTGGTTGGGGGGGTGGATGGGTCAAACACAGGACTTTCACCAGGAGAGAGGGGTTCACGTCCCGCTGGTCACGCTTGCTATAGTAATTTTTTTCTTTCCTCCCGCGTGTCACAGAACCGTACGCCCACCCACGACCCTTTCCTTAACATAACTGCGTCAAAAGGGACGGCAATAGTCCCGACTAAGCGCGTTTACTTATAGCGCTAAAGGGACGGCAATAGTCCCGACCAAGCATGTTGACTTATAGCGCTAAAGGGACGGCAATAGTCCCGACCAAGCGTGTTTACTTATAGCGCTAAAGGGACGGCAATAGTCCCGACCAAGCATGTTGACTTATAGCGCTAAAGGGACGGGAATAGTCCCGACCAAGCGCGTTTACTTATAGCGCTAAAGGGACGGCGATAGTCCCGACCAAGCGCGTTTACTTATAGCGCTAAAGGGACGGCAATAGTCCCGACCAAGCGCGTTTACTTATAGCGCTAAAGGGACGGCTATAGTCCCGACCAAGACGTTTACTTATAGCGCTAAAGGGACGGCGATAGTCCCGACCAAGCGCGTTTACTTATAGCGCTAAAGGGACGGCAATAGTCCCGACCAAGCGCGTTTACTTATAGCGCTAAAGGGACGGCAATAGTCCCGACCAAGCGCGTTTACTTATAGCGCTAAAGGGACGGCAATAGTCCCGACCAAGCGCGTTTACTTATAGCGCTAAAGGGACGGCGATAGTCCCGACCAAGCGCGTTTACTTATAGCGCTAAAGGGACGGCTATAGTCCCGACCAAGCGCGTTTACTTATAGCGCTAAAGGGACGGGGATAGTCCCGACCAAGCGCGTTTACTTATAGCGCTAAAGGGACGGCTATAGTCCCGACCAAGCACGTTTACTTATAGCGCTAAAGGGACGGCAATAGTCCCGACCAAGCGCGTTTACTTATAGCGCTAAAGGGACGGCGATAGTCCCGACCAAGCGCGTTTACTTATAGCGCTAAAGGGACGGCAATAGTCCCGACCAAGCACGTTTACTTATAGCGCTAAAGGGACGGCGATAGTCCCGACCAAGCGCGTTTACTTATAGCGCTAAAGGGACGGCTATAGTCCCGACCAAGCGCGTTTACTTATAGCGCTAAAGGGACGGCTATAGTCCCGACCAAGCGCGTTTACTTATAGCGCTAAAGGGACGGCGATAGTCCCGACCAAGCGCGTTTACTTATAGCGCTAAAGGGACGGCTATAGTCCCGACCAAGCGCGTTTACTTATAGCGCTAAAGGGACGGCTATAGTCCCGACCAAGCGCGTTTACTTATAGCGCTAAAGGGACGGCAATAGTCCCGACCAAGCGCGTTTACTTATAGCGCTAAAGGGACGGCAATAGTCCCGACCAAGCGCGTTTACTTATAGCGCTAAAGGGACGGCGATAGTCCCGACCAAGCGCGTTTACTTATAGCGCTAAAGGGACGGCGATAGTCCCGACCAAGCGCGTTTACTTATAGCGCTAAAGGGACGGCTATAGTCCCGACCAAGCGCGTTTACTTATAGCGCTAAAGGGACGGGAATAGTCCCGACCAAGCGCGTTTACTTATAGCGCTAAAGGGACGGCTATAGTCCCGACCAAGCGCGTTTACTTATAGCGCTAAAGGGACGGCAATAGTCCCGACCAAGCGCGTTTACTTATAGCGCTAAAGGGACGGCGATAGTCCCGACCAAGCGCGTTTACTTATAGCGCTAAAGGGACGGCGATAGTCCCGACCAAGCGCGTTTACTTATAGCGCTAAAGGGACGGCTATAGTCCCGACCAAGCGCGTTTACTTATAGCGCTAAAGGGACGGCAATAGTCCCGACCAAGCGCGTTTACTTATAGCGCTAAAGGGACGGCGATAGTCCCGACCAAGCGCGTTTACTTATAGCGCTAAAGGGACGGCAATAGTCCCGACCAAGCGCGTTTACTTATAGCGCTAAAGGGACGGCGATAGTCCCGACCAAGCGCGTTTACTTATAGCGCTAAAGGGACGGCAATAGTCCCGACCAAGCGCGTTTACTTAAAACGCTAAAGGAGACTTTTAGCGTTAATAAGAACGACGAAGGCACCTGACCAAGCGTCCATATTTTACGAGATGGGTGTGGGAACGTGTTTCCAAGCCACAAGTTTAAAAAGCAGCCAAATCCTTTCAGTGCAGAGGCAGCAGGAAACTGTTTGCTAACAAGGTCGACATATCTACTTTATAAGATGATAAAGCGTCAATAATAAGTGACTTTGGTGTTTAAAAGGGTTAGAAACTAACTAAACTAACACACAAACTAACTAACTAACCGATGGAGGCAGCAGTAGAGCAGCAGCTTGCGTGTTCTTCAAGGTAAAATCACTGTTTTTATCAATGGAGTCTGGTGGCTTTGAAGAGAGCTGAGATAACGGCTTCAGTTCCCCGTCGTAAAGGGCCGTCTGACAGCACGGTGAAGAGCTGAAAATATTCTAAATATAGCGAACACGTAAACTGGTATAGGTGTGTTTAGGTGTCTAAAATGTGGGTTACACTTTACCTGAAGGTATCTACATAAGCGTGACATGACACTGCCATGAACTGTCATAAACGTTTATAACATAATGCTTCTTTTAGTGTCATTCGGTCTTGTCATGACAAGTTATGGTCATGGTTAGAGGTATGTGTCATGTGTTCATGACAGTGTCATGTCACTCTTATGTAGAAAACTTCAAGTAAAGTGCTTAGCTGTTGCAGCAGGACGTTAGCTTAGCTTTTCGTCGGTACTCCTGCCTGCTTCTCCAAACTGTTGTCGTACCGACAGCCTTCTACTGTAGCTAACACGCTAGTCTCGCATTGCCAGACCTTCCTCCACAGCGCTGCGGAGGAGGGTCTGGCGAGTCCACACAGCATTCCTGGATGGGAGTACAACGCGCTCTGGTTTGTTGGCATTTCTTTAAACCAATCACAATCGTCTTGGGTGGTGCTAAGCTCCGGACGGAGCCACGGTGTCTCTGCTAAATAGCCTCAGGAAGGAACTTGTTTTGGTGGAACGTGTGTACGTTCAAAAGTAGTTTTAGTCGTGCAACAGAAAACTCAGATTGGACAGATAGTCTAGCTAGCTGTCTGGATTTACCCTGCAGAGATCTGAGGAGCAGTTAACCATAGTCCTCACAAATCCACCAGAGTTTAGAACGCCAACACAAAGACAGAGGAAGGGGACGGACATCCGGCCTAAAAAGACGGACATCCGGCTGAATTTCCAGCAGCAACGGAGCAATCCCGGAAGTGGAACGTCGTGGACGTAAGACTACTAACTCACTGACTATGGAGAAGTAGCTCATACAACCACACTGAACAAACATCCAAACTGTCTCTTTAAAGGAAGTTCAGTGATGTAACTGCTGTAGCTGCCGAACTAACCAACGATACATATGCACTAGCTAGCACTTCTCAGCCACAGTAATCCACCAACATAGCACTAACAAGCTAACAATTAGGCCTCCTGCACACTGGCTGCGTGGCGTGAGCGTGTCAGCTGCGTGGCGTGTCCGTTTTTATTTCGGCTCCCATGTTAAAGCGTAACTCTCGCCAAAACCTAGGGTCTTTTTGTGAATGTACCCGAGTCAAACTTTCGTTTAAAAGCATATTTAGGACGGAAGCGGCACTTGAATGGGAGTGCTAGGGGCACTTTTATGCTAGCCTCAAAATAGCTATTTTTAAACCACTAAGAAGGCTCGACACAACATGAGACTTTGCGCCAGGGTCTCTACGCATTAACGCTAGCATTGTTAACATTGTTTGTGTGCCCACAGTTTACTAAAAAGAAAGGTTTTCAACAACTCACTGTAGGTCTTGTTGTTTCCGGCCGCAGCCATTTTATCAGTCACAAAAAAATTGATTTTGGAATGCAACGTAACAGGGAGGAGAGTAAAGATGAAAGCTCCTAAAGCTTAGTTCCGTATAAATGCACGGATTATTTCTTGTTTTATCGTTAGTGAAACACATTATTGACCTCGTAGTTGAAAAAGGAGCCTCCTATAAGAATGATATTTCCTGCTATGGAGTCCGTTCATTCGCATTCGGAGATCGCCTATTTTGACTGCCGAGGTGGTAGCGGCCGGAAACAACAAGAGCTACGGTGAGTTGTTCAAAACGTTGATGTGCGAAAGCGTTAATGTGTAGAGACCCTGGTGCAAAGTCTCATGTTGGGTCGAGCCTTCTTTGTCGTGTTTTAAAAATAGCTATTTTGAGGCTAGCATCAAAGTGCCCCTAGCACTCCCATTCAAAAGGCCATTTCACCTAAAAACGAGAATACGGTCAATCTTACAAGTGGCGATTCCGTCCTAAATATGCTTTTAAGCGAATGTTTGACTCGGGTACATTCACAAAAAGACCCTAGGTTGCATTTTGGTGAGAATTATACACTTTAACAGGTTTGAGTGTGCACACTGCCTGCGTGACACGCACGTTGAGCCGCGCCGAAAACGCGTGCATGCTAGAAATAGCACCGACGCCTATTTTTCACGAGACACGCAAGCATGTTGGAAGCGTTTCCAGACAACATAGAATAGGAAAAGATGTTTAGATGTCATTTTGACATGAATACATTTAATAAATGACATGTTGATGTTTGAAAGTCTCGAGGTTTTGACATAAATGCAGATATATTGCACCTGTCAATTACAGAATGAAATATTCTGTGTCAGTACTGCCGTCGTTGTCTTTGCTGTAATCAGATCAGTATATATTTATGTCCATGTGTACAGACAAGGCTAGCAGCAGCAGCAGCAGAAGTGCCGCTTCAGACACGTTTCTGGTGTGCAAAGACGCCACGAAGCTGACACGCAATGACACGCAACAGAAACGCCACGCTCACGCCACGCAGCCAGTGTGCAGGAGGCCTCAGACATAAGACATGTCAGTAGTCCAGCTGGAGCCCCTCTGTTTTACAAGTTCTCTTCACTCCACAACCTCCTGTTTACCTATGAATGTGACACCGTCCTCTGCACATTTAAAACCGTCTCAGAGTGACGACAGGTGATGACTTGAAGTCGTGTTTTCCTGGTTGTTCCCATGTTTTTTTAAATAACTGGACTGCGTGATAAGCACACGATGGTTCGCCATCGCAGAGCTGCTCTATCGGTAGGGTTGGGTACCGAAACCTACGCAACCGGTAGGAATCGGACCGGTTTAGAACGCAAAGTAACGTGTCGACTGATATATTTTTCCCTCTGTCGCTCCGAAACGGATGTAAAAGTATCCCCCTTTCTCTGTAGTCTACCGTTAGCTAGCTACCGTAAATGTAGGCTGCTTTTAAAATGCCATACGTTCCCTCTGGGCTCACCAAAATGGACGTAAAAGCGTATTCACCATTCACTGCACGTGATCGCTAGTAAACATGTTACATCTTTGATGTCATTTTTCAGTTTTTCAAGAATCGGTTTAGGAATCGGAATCGGAAAAATCCAACCGATACCCAACCCTACCCATCGGTCTTATCTAGCGTGTGTTTATAAAGCCTTGAGGAGCAAAGGGAAGCCATATATTAATAAGTATTGATTCTTTTAATCAGTTAGATGTAACTTTTGGCTCTTGATTTGAATATGAGTTGTTGCTTAAAACCGTTATTTGAGTATGATGTTTTTGAAACTTGAGAAAAATGTGAATTTTATTGTATTTATTTATTTGCGTCCTGCTTTTTTGGGGATTTATTTTCAACTCTTCTGTATCCTGATATGCAATGTGACTGTTTTTTGGAAACATTTGAAGGGCTAAATAGACACTGGATGAGTGTATGAAGTTAGATATACGGTATATATATATATATATATATCTGTTTTGTCTTAGAGGCTTTGATACGTAGAGGAGTGGAGAAGATTATCTGTTTGTAATGTTGAGAGGAATTTAAATAACTGTTGCCCGCTGCATCGTTAACAATCATATTGCATTTGCCTGGCGGCCATGTGAGCAGCTGATTGGCTGCTGGATTAATTCACAGAAACGGAATAAAAAGCAGACGTCTTACTTCCGATTCTCCACCGGGAGCGTCTGTGCTGCGTTCTGGCTTTTTCCGGTTTGGTTCCGTCCTCCGCCACGCGCCGTACCGCACCGGGAGTGTCTCAGAAGCGGAGCGTCTTGCTGCCCGACTCTGACCGGCAATTTCCACTGGATGCGTAACGGCTGCGGAACGTCTCCGGAACGTCGGCGGAGTCATTAGGTTTCCATTAAAGTCAGTGTGTGTATTTCCACTGACTGCAGAACGTCTGCGTCCCGACTCCGTCCCAGCTCCGGCGGTCCCAGCCCTCCGGAGCAGATACGCAGAGCTTCTATTGTTGACGGACGCCGGAGAGCTCCGCAGCAATTCAGCACACGGCAGATAGCGCGGGACAGGAAGTCGAGCACAGAAACAAAATAAAAATCCGGTTAATTTCAAAGTAAAATCCACCGTGCTCACGGCGGATCATATTTCCCTGCACTACACCTTGAGAACACAGCTCAGAGTAGTTTCCCCTCTACTCCTCTGGATGGAAACTAACTGGTGGTGGTTTTGTGGTTCTATTCTACGTGAAT
>NC_050180.1:15425065-15454476 GCF_008315115.2 Sander lucioperca
GTGCTTCGATACGGCATAACGACCAGCCACGCTGAGGCGGGACTAAAATCTGCAACGGAAAACGGACGCACAGTGTGTCGAGGCGAGGCGAGTAGAGTCGAGGCGAGTCGAGCAGGTACCATGTAATGGAAAAACGCCATCAGAGCCCCCAAACGGAGACCTTTGGCAACACCAACGCTGACGCCAACGTCTCTCCTCCTGATTGGGTCTTATCGGTCACGACGAGACTTAAAGCTACTAAAGTTACCATGGCAACTACCAGCAGGGGGCGGAGTCTCCACGCTGCCTCCTGTTTACATCCAGTATACCAGAATGATGATGAGATATTTTGGTTTTGGGCGTGTTAGTTTAAACGGAGATTAGTTCTTCTACTGGAGATAAAATCACTTTTGCTTTTGGCTCAAAAGTTAACGCTTATAAACCAACACGTGGCGTTGTAAATGTAGCCTTAAGGATGCAAAATGGTGCTGAGGGAACTCCGAATGAGACGTATTTCCTGATTCTGGGTGCGGTCAGTTTGAACACGCAGACAGACGGCCCGGTGGAGCAGCGAACGTTTCGCTGCGTCCGACTGCTTCCCGGTGATTTCTCACCTTAAATTATGCATTAGATCAGTGTCAGCGGGGGGAGGGGGGTGGATATGAACACTGATTTCTTCAGGTAAACACAAGAGACACGCTGGGCCCTATTTTAACGATCTGAGCGCACGGCGTGAAGCGGCTGGCGCAGGTGCGTTTAGGGCGTGTCCAAATCCACTTTTACTAGCTTGACGGCAGAAAAAAAGGGTCCATGTGCCGGGTGCATGGTTCTAAAGGGTTGTACTTAGTGTCTTCATTAATCAGAGGGGTGTTTTGGGCGTAACATGCAATCAACCAATCAGAGATCATCTCCCATTCCCTTTAAAAGCCAGGCGCGTTTGGACCATGCAGCATTGCTGTTATGATGGAGGATTTACACCGTAATATTTCTATTAGTAATCTTCTGCATGTGTGTGTGCTGCTGTGCGTCCCTGTGTGTGTAACAAGCATAGTGTGCGTGCCGTGCACGGGCCTAGGAGCATTTTACTAATGCTCTGTTAAAATAACAATGAAATGCTGCGTTATTGACTTTAGACCAGGTTTTTGTTGGTCAATGGTGCGATCACTTCCCGCTGCCTCAAGATAGCAATACTACCTCCCTGTAAGACCAGCACGCCCAGAATGCACCTGAGCACACCTCCCTGTAAGACCAGCACGCCCAGAATGCACCTGAACACACCTCCCTGTAAGACCAGCACGCCCAGAATGCACCTGAACACACCTCCCTGTAAGACCAGCACGCCCAGAATGCACCTGAACACACCTCCCTGTAAGACCAGCACGCCCAGAATGCACCTGAACACACCTCCCTGTAAGACCAGCACGCCCAGAATGCACCTGAACACACCTCCCTGTAAGACCAGCACGCCCAGAATGCACCTGAACACACCTCCCTGTAAGACCAGCACGCCCAGAATGCACCTGAACACACCTCCCTGTAAGACCAGCACGCCCAGAATGCACCTGAACACACCTCCCTGTAAGACCAGGGTGCAGGTGCATTCGCTATTACGGGAAATTGACAACTGCGTCGGTCTGAAACTAGCAAAGACACTTGCGTTGGGCTTTGCGCTGCGCCCGGTGTAAGATAGGGCCCAAACTGTCGACTGAAGGGCATCAATACAAATCTATGATTTAAAAAAAATAAAACATTTCTTTTTCTTTCTTTAGAAATTCTTACACTGGTTGGTACCAAAACATACGACAGAGTATTAGGGCCACTTTGAGACGGGGAAACGCTTTTAAGAGTAAAAGTTACAATATTTATGGGGTGGAATTCTAATATTATGAGAATGAAGTGGTATTTGGGAGTAAAGAAGGTAAGAATATTACAAGATAAAGTCAGAATTTGAAAATGATTTGTAATATTGTGAGAATTTGTTAGTTTGTTTTATTAGAAAATACTCATTTTGAGAATAAAGTAGTAGTATAACAAGATGTTAGCCTGACAAGCCAGCCCCACATCCAGATGTTGGGTGTGGGAACTCACCATTGGCTTAGCTCAATCCGAGGGGCGGGATCAACGGCTGTCTTTCAAGTTCCCTCTGCACGCAATAGGATAGCGCTCCAACCAATCAGAGCAACGCTAGCTGATAGATTAAACATTAAACTCTGAACACATCTTCCTTTTTTAAGAATGACTTCAGTGCTTAACTCCAAGTCTTCTAGAGTCGCGGCCAAAGCCGATTCCAAAGACCG
Source organism: Sander lucioperca (assembly GCF_008315115.2). Taxonomy (NCBI): domain Eukaryota; kingdom Metazoa; phylum Chordata; class Actinopteri; order Perciformes; family Percidae; genus Sander; species Sander lucioperca. The sequence continues at coordinate 15,427,342 of NC_050180.1, forward strand.
CTGTTCACCAGCAGCAGCAGTCATAAGCCCCGCCCACCGACTCTATACACGATGTGATTGGCCTGACTAGAATTTGGTTTTTCCAGCTCGCAAGCCAACGGAGAGTTGCTAGACGACCCTGGCTGCAAATTACATTTGCTGCTGCTAGGGTGCGTCTAGATTTCTAGGCTAGCAAGATGTGGCTTTATTGTTAAAAAATAAGACTTTCCTCTTGAACAAAGTATTTTACATTTCAGCGTAATATGATTTCTCCTCACAAAATGAAATACTTTTCTTTAAAGAAATTACTATTTTACCCTAAAATACAAAAGTGCTAATATCACGATTAAGATAAATCAAATATATACAAATATAACATGTATATATTTTGAGAATTTGTTGTAATTTTTATTAGAAAACGTTCATTTTGTAAAATTGTAAAATTATGACTTTCATCTTACAAAAGTATGATTTGTGTCATAAAATGTCTAAAAATCAGTCCTTCCAGAAAAATGCGGAGTTTTTTTGTGATTGTTGCAGGCAAAAATCCTTGATTATGTGGCACGTTTTCTTAAAAAATTCGATGGAATATGTGGGATATTTATGCAATTTTATGCGATGAAATTGCGGGATTTGAAGAAAATGCGGACTTTGGCTGATTATGATATGAATTATGCAATCGCATAATCGTGTTTTTATGGAGGGACTGAAAATATGACTTTATTCTCACAATATTACATATTTTCTATTTTAAAAAATGACTTTATTCTAAAATATATTAAGGGTAAAAAAAAAAAAAAAAGTACTAATATTAAGATTAAAGGTCCCATAATTGTGAAAAGATGTCCATGTCTTTTGTATTATAAAGCAGGTTGAGATGTTATATAAATACTGTGAAAGTATGAAAACACTAAATCCAAAAGTAAATGCACACATGCAGCCCGTTTTCAGGAACTGTTCCTTTAAACGAGCCGTCAGGACTTCTGTACGGTTGTGATGTCATGTCAGTGGGGGCGGGTCTTAAAGAGACAGGCGCAATTAAAAATTACATGAGAAAAATTATGTTTTTTTTTTACAATAAAGCAAATATGTTTTAGTAGAGTACCCAAAATACATGAAGTATGAACCTGAGAATGATATGGGACCTTTAAGAAGGAACATTTGTAATATTTTGAGATTTATGTAGTTGTATACTGGTATACTACAAGACGTGGCTTTATTCGTGTGAAAGTATGACTTTCCTCTTAAAAAAAGTCAGATTTTTGTCATATTTCGACGTAATATGACTTTTGTCTCACAATGTTTTTGCATATTTTTCAAAAACAAAATTATGACATACTAATATTACAAGATAAAGTCTTAATTTTAAAGGAACATTTGTAATATTTTGAGATTTAGTTGTAATTTTATGAGACAAAGTCTGAAATATTTTCAGAGTAAAATTAAATTGTAATTTTATTTTGAAAATGTTCATTTTCAAAAATAAAGTAGTAGTATTACAAGTGGCTTTATCATTGTAAAAATAATAATAATAACTTTATTTATATAGCAAACACAGTTTACAAAGTGCTTTGAGAGACAATAAGACTTTCCTCTTGAAAATTTATGAATTTTATCATAAAACGTAAATGTTATATGACTTTATTCTCACAGTATTACATACTTTTATTTGAAAAATTACAACTTCATTCTTACATGTATTTGGGGGGTATAAAATAATAACGTTTAGAATTATAAAGTCAGAATTTAACAAGAGATTTAGTTGTAATTTTATGAGACCAAATCATAATATTTTCAAAATAAAGTAGTAGTGTTAAAAGATGTGGCTTTATTCTTGTAAAAAAAATGACTTTCCTCATGAAAAGTAGGATTACTCCCAAGTAGTCGTGTTGTTGACGTTATTTCTTGGAATTACGACTTTATTCTCATAATATTACATAATCGTAAAAAGGAAATTAAATTTCAATCTGAAAATCTCCGAAGTTTTTTTGCCTGTGGCCCTAAAACTCTGTTGTACAAATATAGTTGCAGGGATATTTTTTTCTTTTTTTATTTAAATTTGGTATTTAAATGTAGATGAGATGTAGAGTGGACGGAGATGTGGATGTGAACTCCGCCTGTTGATATGATGCACTCTGATTTTATAAAGCGTGGCTTATCTACGTGTTCTAGATCTTTTCCTGCTGAGGTTTCAGGTGAAGTGAGTAAAACCAAAATGTTCTTGTCTTAAAGGGTAACTACCGTTCAATTCAACCTGGACCTTATTGTCCTATGTTTTTGTGTGTAAGTGACTGATGGGAACAACAGTCTTTGAAGTTGGTCCAGTATTGAGTGTGAACGCTGTAACTTGCGGCCCAACTGGCTGCAATTTAACCCTATCGGGCAAATGTGCATCGTCAATTTAGTCCACTAAAAGTTCTGTTGTTGCCGCTGACAGACTCAGATTAATGTTCTAAGTGTCTGACAACATTATTGAAAGGATCCCTACAGAGATAGACCTTTAAAACCTCTTTAAGACCTTTCTGAATGACCAGAAACAGCTCTGAAGTCGCTAGCTCTAAACCCACCAGACTCCATTTAAAAAATCAGTACTTTTAGCGTGTGTAGAGCCAACATATCCTCACATGTAAATCGGTAAACTATGTGTTCATTTCAACCAAAACTAGAGTTGTGATGGTTGGAAAAGTGGAAAGACGACCCAAAACGGCATTTCATAGTTTGGGTACACGATTCAGAAAATGTCACCAATTATAGAGTGTGGTCTAGACCTACTCTATCTGTAAAGTGTCTCTAGATAACTCTTGTTATGATTTGATACTATAAATAAAATTGAATTGAAATTGATTCGATTCAAAATCGATTTTAGATTCAAAAACGATTCTCGATTTAAAAAAAAAAAAAAAAAACGATTCACAGTATGTAAATGTAGTTATTTTTCCCATGTGATTGCAGTAGACATATAATTAAAAAAATTAAAAATTAAAAAAAATATGAACAGATTTTTGGAATTCTATGAATCGATTTTGAACCGGCAGAGCTTGAATCGCGATTCGAATGTGAATCGATTTTTTTTTGCACACCCTTATCTCATAGTTGTATTTAGTTTTCGGTCGATTCTGAATGAAGTGTATTTTACGATGCTAAAATGACTGTTTATTTACATGGAGTCTGGTGGGTTTAGCGAACACAATTTCGCGGATGTTTTTCATGTTTAAAAAAAGGATTTTACGCTTCAACAGAAAGGTCGATCTCCTTAGAAATCCTTTCCATGATGTTGTCAGACACTTAGAATAATAATCTGAGTCTGTCAGCGGCAACAACAGAACTTTTATAAAGGTAAATCCAAGCTGGACAATTACTATTAACTTACATTGTAGCTTGTTTCTCCGCTGCCGACTGCAGCGATCTCTCTTAATACTGGACCAATGTCAGAGATTGTTGTTCCCATCAGTCACTTAGACACAGAAACATAGGGAAATAGGGTTTAGGTTGAAGAAAAAACAACGAAATGACCCTTTAACATAGAGGGAAGCAACTTCTAACCAACATTTGTATTTAAACGTAAAGATATTTATAATATAAAGAGAAGCTGAGAGAAGCTTGTTTGGGTTGTTGTACACATTCAAAAAAGAAATATGCCAAAACATATTTTTCTCTAATATATATTTTAGGTATAATTGTTTTCTTAAAATAAAGTTTGACTGACTTTTCTGTGGATGTCTCTGAACCAGATCTGAGTCTGTGAGAAATCCCTTTTTCCTTTGGGTTTTTTTTTTTAGCGAAACTTTTTACAAGTTAGTTTCTTTAATGAGATTCAGTTTGCTATAATGTGCCAAAACGCTCCTCACGTCTGCAGCCACAAGCTCGACCCCCAGACCGCCTTGATTCAGAAATATTGATGATGTCAGAGTCATGTTTGATTACCCCAGGAGCCCCTTGCACCGCCTCAAACTGTCTGGATTGGTTTAAAACACGTTGAGTCTCAAAAAATGTGATTGAATCAGAATCAGAAAAAAGGGTACAAGGGCACAATAAGAGGAATCTGCCCTGCTGATTTTAAAGATTATTTTTTGGGGGCTTTTCCCTTTATTTATGCAGTGACAGTAGATAGACTCGGAAGGGAGAGAGAGGGAGAGAGAGAGAGAGAGAGAGAGAGAGATGGGGGATGACATGCAGCAAAGGGCAGCAGGTAGGATTCGAACCAGCGCCGCTGCAGGACTCACGGTGCAGATCTTCTGTCGCGCCGCGCTCCACTCTATTCCTATGGGTGACGTCAAGCGACTTCAACGTGCACGCAAAGCATCCTGGGAAGGCGGCGCTGCATTTGAAAAAATGCTGCGCGTCCAAAAGCTGGCCGATGCCCATCTTTATGCAAATTAATCCGTTGAACGTGACGCGACTATCCAGTAGACGTAGACGAAAATCTGTCGATCTGAAATGAAGACAGATTCAGCAGCTGCACGGCCTATTTCTCTCTTAAAATGTTTTCAGAAACACGTTTCGATGAACTATTTTTGTAAAATATGAGATCGTATTCTGAACGAGCCGCCATGACAGTCTGTTGAAATTCTCGAGAAGCCAAACCCACGACACGCGTTCGTCCAATCAGCTGCCGGTCAGGGGCGTGGAGCATCAACCATGGATGTATGACGTCGCGACACCACGCTTCAGTCGTGTCGGACAAATGGATCTGTACCGTCAGCCTACATGGGGCGAACGCTCTTACTGGGTGAGCTAGAGGCCACCAAACCGAGTTGTGTTGGTGGCCATGATGTTGTGGTCCTCCTCCCCACGGGGTTCAGGAACAGTTTGATTTTCCAGCTCGCTCCGTTAGCGGTAAAGGAGTTGGCTAAGGCTAACGCTAGCGATGCTAAGCCGACGTCACGACCAAACGTTAGCGTTGGTTATGGCGGATCCAGAGTGGCTCTGGGCAGATCCAATAGTTTTAAACTTCAACAGAGTACCAGCCTTCAAGAAGTTAATACTTGTCAATGGAGAGAGGCCAGACTCTGGTAGAGTCTGGTAGGACCAGGCTAGTGGACCAGAGTCTGGTAGGACCAGGCTAGTGGACCAGAGTCTGGTAGGACCAGGCTAGTGGACCAGAGTCTGGTAGGACCAGGCTAGTGGACCAGAGTCTGGTAGGACCAGGCTAATGTACCAGAGTCTGGTAGGACCAGGCTAGTGGACCAGAGTCTGGTAGGACCAGGCTAGTGGACCAGAGTCTGGTAGGACCAGGCTAATGTACCAGAGTCTGGTAGGACCAGGCTAGTGGACCAGAGTCTGGTAAGACCAGGCTAGTGGACCAGAGTCTGGTAGGACCAGGCTAGTGGACCAGAGTATGGTAGGACCAGGCTAGTGTACCAGAGTCTGGTAGGACCAGGCTAGTGTACCAGAGTCTGGTAGGACCACCAGGCTAGTGGACCAGAGTCTGGTAGGACCAGGCTAGTGGACCAGAGTCTGGTAGGACCAGGCGAAACGTAATACATCTCCATAGCAGCAGGCGGCGCTGCTCTGTTTTGTTTCCATTAACAGTCTGATTATTTACCAGAAAATGAAAACCGGCAGCTGATTGGACGAACGCGTCACGTGGGTCTTTTTTCTCCGGAAATTCACAGCCAGACTGTCATGGCGGCTCGTTCAGAATACGATCTCATATTGGACTAAAATAGTTCACCGAAACGTGTTTCTAAAAACATTTTAAGAGAGAAATAGGCCGTGCAGTTGCTGAATCTGTCTTCATTTCAGATTGACAAAGAGAGAGAGGCTCATCCGCTCCCCATTTCCGGGTGAGTCCCGACTGCCCTGTCCCCGACTGAACATGTCTGGTAGGACCAGGCTAATGGACCAGAGTCTGGTAGGACCAGGCTAGTGGACCAGACTCTGGTAGGACCAGGCTAATGTACCAGAGTCTGGTAGGACCAGGCTAGTGGACCAGACTCTGGTAGGACCAGGCTAATGTACCAGAGTCTGGTAGGACCAGGCTAGTGGACCAGACTCTGGTAGGACCAGGCTAGTGGACCAGAGTCTGGTAGGACCAGGCTAGTGGACCAGAGTCTGGTAGGACCAGGCTAGTGTACCAAAGTCTGGTAGGACCAGGCTAGTGGACCAGACTCTGGTAGGACCAGGCTAGTGGACCAGACTCTGGTAGGACCAGGCTAGTGGACCAGAGTCTGGTAGGACCAGGCTAGTGGACCAGACTCTGGTACCTAACTACCTAACTAGGGGGCAGCACATGCTGCGTTATCAATGTTAAGAACAGGTGAGTTCAAATCAAAGAGCGGACATCATTGGCTGACACCACGGGGAGTCCCATATTTACATACTGCCCCCTTCAAAAACCTAAATCTTGGCAGGTCTGGGATCAGCTTGTGTGTTTGTGTCCTAAATGTTTAGTGTTTGACACTCTCGGCTCGTATGAATGACGGAGGTTTTGTGATGCAGCTCGCTGTCCAAAGCTTCAGCCGTGAGAAAAATTAATAAAAACAAGAAAACATGTTTCCACTGGATCGATTTGACAGTTGCCAAAACAAACATTCACTGTTGTGATAAAGGAGTTTTATTTAAATGTACTATATACCAGACTGATCTCATGAAATGGTGTATGTATGACGTGCCAATTCTTATGCCATTATTGGCGTGTTATCAAGACGCATACTGGCTTTTTGTGTTTATCAACGCCGTTTGGCCTCCATTGACTTACATTACCTTGAGTTCCCGTGTGAATTGACGCCGTAGCGAGTAGTATGAAAGGGCGAAAATCCGCGTAGGGAGGTTAGTCGGGGGGGAGGATGCGTCAAACGTGTTACGTTTCCTAAACCCAACCGTAGCTTTCTTCTCGTGATAACACGCCAAGTGGCGTGTATGTTTACGTCCGCTGTATACAGCGTAGACTAAAGCCTGAGACACACCGAGCCAATAATCAGCCATCGGACAGACATGTATAATCGGCGGGGCGGGCACTGCCGGCAGTTGGACTCAAATGACCCATCTGATTGGTGGAGAGCTAAACAGGAAACGGGGAGCAGAATGAGCGTGACTAGAGTCTCTCAAAATCTGACGAAAATCTTTTACCGGCAATTTCCACTGGATGCGTAACGGCTGCGGAACGTCTCCGGAACGTCGGCGGAGTCATTAGGTTTCCATTAAAGTCAGTGTGTGTATTTCCACTGACTGCAGAACGTCTGCGTCCCGACTCCGTCCCAGCTCCGGCGGTCCCAGCCCTCCGGAGCAGATACGCACAGCTTCTATTGTTGCCGGACGCCGGAGAGCTCCGCAGCAATTCAGCACACGGCAGATAGTGCGGGACAGGAAGTCGAGCACAGAAACAAAATAAAAATCAGGTTAATTTTCAAAATAAAATCCAGCGTGCTCACGGCGGATCATATTTCCCTGCACTACACCTTGAGAACACAGCTCAGAGTAGTTTCCCCTCTACTCCTCTGGATGGAAACTAACCGGTGGTGGTTTTGTGGTTCTATTCTACGTGAATTCGTGAGATCTCGTGACTACAGCTGTCAGTCATGGCCGCAGCCGTGCCGCAACAAATCCGGACCTGGTGGGTGTTGACGGACGGCGGATGCAGATGCAGACGCTCCGCATCCAGTGGAAATTGCCGGTTAAAATGACCTTTGTTGATCTGAAATGAAGACAGATTCAGCAACTGCACGGCCTATTTCTCTCTTAAAATGTTTTCAGAAACACGTTTCGGTGAACTATTTTAGTCCAATATGAGATCGTATTCTGAACGAGCCGCCATGACAGTCTGGATTTGAATTTGAATTTCTGGAGAAACCAGACCCACGTGACTCGTTCGTCCAATCAGCTGCCGGTTTTAATTTTTTTGGGCGACAATCCAGATTAGCGCCGCCTGCTGTTATGGAGACGTATTACATCTCGTCTCTTCGGTGTTCTGAGGAACTTTTTAGACCAACTCGGGGAGACTGATCAGTCACACTGGCTTTACTGCCGACGGTCGGCCGTGTGGTCGGTGTGTCTGCAGATATACATGCGGATAGCTCAAAATGCGTACAGATAACACGCCACTTGGCTTAAGAAAGTGGGCGTGTATGTTTACGTGAAGTCATGATGCCACGTTGTATTGCCTGTGTACATATTATTATACATCACAAGGATTTCCTCTTTTTGAATTCACGTTTGAAAGAATCAGTGATGAGTTATGTGTTTGTACTGTATATTACACCAGCAAACTTTAACACCTGAATAATCCACCATAATCACATAATTAACGTTCACGTATTCCAACACTATGGGCAGCTTGGTGAAGTTATAACACAAATATAGTTTCGCATATATATAACGGCTATTATTATCTGATAACAGTGTTATTTTTTCTTGTCGCTAAAATGTGTACACTCGAAGTAGAGCATCGAACTGTCTTCCTAATATTTCTTACATTCCTGATTTGAAATCATTTAGATTTAATTTAAAAACCCTGCTGAAAAACAGCCCAAACTGACCAAGATACGCGGCTTATAAAGTCAGAAAAATATGGATTTCTTTTTTTAATAAATAATGCTTTTCTGTTTGCTTGTTCCTAATTTCGTTACGTGATCATATATTTCATATCCACAGTTCTGGACGCATCACATCATCACAGTTGGGTTTGTTTTTTTGGGAAAAAGCAATCAGAGTAAAGCGGCGGCTGCTTCTTCTCCGACAGAATCTGCACTTTAAACTCGCGTATTTATATCTTTATTTTGGCAACTGAGCAAATCTGAAATCACCTTTTAAATCTGAAACGAGAGAGCAGAGAGTTTAAAAATGTGACGCTGGTGTAAATTGTGTAAATGTGGCGAGCCTGCTGAACGTAAAGCGGTCTTGTTCTTAATGTCTGTTATTTTGTATATACATTTTGTCCAGAAACGGCCACATTTTTGTACTTTTCTGACGGGGGGGGAGATTTATTTTTTACGTGACTTTGATGTAACAAACCCTTTTGTAACTCTTTGTGTACCTTTTGTGTCATTTGTTGTACAGCAACTCCAATTGAAATGCATGAAATGTCCCTTTAATGTCGCCTTAACTGCTGTGAATACTTGTATATAATGCACTGTTATTTCTCATCACTTTATCAGTAAAGACCTCAACTGTCTCAAAAATCGCAACGACTGAGTGGAAATACTTCATGTGTGGAATCTCTTTTTGGTAGCTTTTATATAGACCTTAGTGGTCCCCTAATACTGTATCTGAAGTCTCTTTATATAGACCATAGTGGTCCTCTAATACTGTATCTGAAGTCTCTTTATATAGACCTTAGTGGTCCTCTAATACTGTATCTGAAGTCTCTTTATATAGACCATAGTGGTCCTCTAATACTGTATCTGAAGTCTCTTTATATAGACCTTAGTGGTCCCCTAATACTGTATCTGAAGTCTCTTTATATAGACCTTAGTGGTCCCTAATACTGTATCTGAAGTCTCTTTATATAGGCCTTAGTGGTCCCCTAATACTGTATCTGAAGTATCTTTATATAGACCTTAGTGGTCCTCTAATACTGTATCTGAAGTATCTTTATATAGACCTTAGTGGTCCCCTAATACTGTATCTGAAGTATCTTTATATAGACCTTAGTGGTCCCCTAATACTGTATCTGAAGTCTCTTTATATAGACCTTAGTGGTCCTCTAATACTGTATCTGAAGTCTCTTTATATAGACCTTAGTGGTCCTCTAATACTGTATCTGAAGTCTCTTTATATAGACCTTAGTGGTCCCTAATACTGTATCTGAAGTCTCTTTATATAGACCTTAGTGGTCCCCTAATACTGTATCTGAAGTATCTTTATATAGACCTTAGTGGTCCCTAATACTGTATCTGAAGTCTCTTTATATAGACCTTAGTGGTCCCCTAATACTGTATCTGAAGTCTCTTTATATAGACCTTAGTGGTCCTCTAATACTGTATCTGAAGTATCTTTATATAGACCTTAGTGGTCCCCTAATACTGTATCTGAAGTCTCTTTTATATCATCGTCTGATCTTTCATTTTCTCAAAGACAGAGCAGGATACCCAGGGCTCGGTTTACACCTATCACCATTTCTAGCCACTGGGGGACCATAGGCAGGCTGGGGGAACTCATGTTAATGTTAAAAAACCTCATAAAGTGACATTTTCATGCCATGGGACCTTTAATCACTTTTTTTTGTCACTTTTTCAATATTTTGGGTGCTTATTTTTACCGCTTGTGTTTGCGGTTTTCACCGGGTTTTTTAAATTGTTTTTTTGTTGTTGGTTTTTAACATTTTGTCGTGGTTTTTTTTGTATTGTTTTTTACGTTTTGGGCGCTTTATCGACGTCCCATATTTTCTGATATGAAAAAACTTTGAAAACGGGTCAAATTTGACCCGAGGACAACGTGAGGGTTAATCGATATTTCAATCAAATATTTCCATCAGTTTTAAATCAATGATTGCCTGACGCAGTAACGAGATAAAGTTTAGATATAGTTCATCACATATTGTGTATTTTTTATTCTCCAGGTGGCTGCATACGCTCTCTCCTTATTGAAAACAATTAATAACAGATGCTGGCGCTCATAAAAAAAACACTATATAGAGACTAAGAATACTATACTTTTATAACATTTTTATGACTTTTTTCGACATATATATACTATGACTTTTCTATCTTTTTTGACATACTATACTATGACTTTTTTGTCTTTTTTCGACATACTATACTATGACTTTTTTCGACTATTCAACATACTATACTATGACTTTTTTATGACTTTTTCGACATACTATACTATGACTTTTTTGTCTTTTTCAACATACTATACTATGACTTTTTTCGACTATTCAACATACTATACTATGACTTTTTCGACATACTATACTATGACTTTTTTGTCTTTTTCGACATACTATACTATGACTTTTTTCGACATACTATACTATGACTTTTCTATCTTTTTCGACATACTATACTATGACTTTTTTATGATTTTTTCGACATACTATACTATGAATTTTTTATTTTTTTGACATACTACACTATGACTTTTTTATGTCTTTTTCGACATACTATACTATGACTTTTCTATCTTTTTCGACATACTATACTATGACTTTTTATGACTTTTTCGACATACTATACTATGACTTTTTATGACTTTTTCAACATACTATACTATGACTTTTTATGACTTTTTCGACATACTATACTATGACTTTTTTTATGACCGTTTTCAACATAAGTCTCGGCATGCTCCGGAGGACTCGTAAGTTTCACTCAGCAGCTCAACAAACTTCAAGAACAACAAAACGCCAAAATAAATCAACAACTGGGGATTTTATTGTGAAAAATACAGCTGTGACTTAACGTGTGATCAGTATGGGGATGCTGCAACCTTTTCCTCCTTTCCTGTCGCTCAATTACCGTTTGAAAATTACCATTAAAAACCGTTACGTTTTGGTTTTTATTTGAGACTTTAGGTTAAGTGCTGTTCAAACTGAAGGTACAAATACTTCATAGAATACAGAATTTGGTAACGAGGGTTGACGTTATTGTAGTAATTTCTGCAGGAAGTCTTCTGCAGCGTTGATCGACGGCAGAGCGGTCTTCAGGCGTTGAGGAACTTGGCGTGGTGCTTGATGTGATCGTTCATGAACGAGTAGATGAAGAAGTAGCTGTGGTCGTAGCCCTGCAGGAAGAAACACGGCGGCAAACAAACATCTGTTAGAGGCGCAACATTTTAAATTAAAATTATTTGAACTACTTTTTCTGAGATATTAACAACATCTGAACCATGTCACACGACGCTGAAGTTGGCATCCGATTCGCAGCCTCCGATTCGGCAGTTAAGGGGAAATTTAAGGGAAACTTAAAGCTTCCGATTCACAGCGTGTAGACCAGTCATTCCCAAACTGTGGTCTGCGGACCACTAGTGGGCTGTGAGGGTACTGCAGGTGGTCCGCGGAAAAGCAAAACAAAATATAAAAAAAAAATTTAACCTTCATTTTACCAGGAAATTCCCAAACTTTTATTTTTATTTTTAACCAGGAGTATTTGAGTACTGTGTTTTCATTAAATGTGTAAAGGGCCAGAGGCAAAGAATGTTGTCATGATCCCAGCACACGCATAGCCTTTATAGGCAGTTTATATGAAATTTTAAATTATAAATGGAATGAATAAGGCCTATTATTATTATTTTAATTTCCAGTTAGTTTCTTGGTCTCGCGTTTCTGAAAAGTTTTGCGGATGTGCTGTTAAATGGACAAACTCACATAGCCTACTTTTTGAGGACTTGTAAAACTCTGAAGATTAATAATCCCCTAAAATCACCAAAGGTTTTGAAATTTTGACTATATCCTGTGTTCTTATTACTGTATAGATTTAATAGTCCATATGGAAATAAGCCTGTTGTTCAGATGAACCTGATTATGCCCTCGGGCGCTTGAGTAAATAAATAAATTAAATATGTGTGGCAGTCGTCGTGTGCAGTAAACTTTCTTCTAACGAGCCTGTTGTACTGATGAGATGACCAGTTCTAGTTTTAGTGCTAGTAGGCCTATTAAGAGGTGTGGATTAATTCAGGTAGGACTGTGTGTAGACACATATTTTATTATGTCTATTATGGTGGTCCGCAAAAATTCTTGATTACAAATAGTGGTCCACACACAAAAACTTTGAAAACCCCTGGTCTAGACCACATTAGACCAGGTCCAGATCCAAAACTACTGTACCTAGACTTGTCAAATCTGGACTAACTTATTCTAGAGAGGCTAAAGCAGGGGTCTCAAACTCGCGGCCCGGGGGCCAATTGAGGCCCGCGGGCTGATATTTTGTGGCCCCCCTACTTGACATCAAAGTTTAGTGTCAGTGCAGCCCGCGCGTTGTTCTGAAACACACCTTTTTGCTGAGTCGTTGCGTGTGCCGCGCTTGCCACGCTTTTATTTTATTTGTTTAGCACTTACGGGCTACCATAGCTAGTCTCGTGACTGCGGCGTTTGTTGTCAACGGTTGTCAAGTTAGCCAACCGTGAAGTATCTGGGGAAGGATCAACGTTAGTCGCTTGGTTGAAACGTGTTCCAGAGTGACGGAAAATATCTGCCGTCACCCAGTTCCAGTCACGTCGCTCTCAAAACGTGGCGTGAAGAGAAAGGTTGGCGACGAGCTCAGGCAATTTCAGTGAAAGTGGGAGACGGAATATTTTGTTATCGATCACAGGGGCACCTCTACATGTCTCATACGCGCAGAGAAAGTTGCGGTGTACAAGGAATATGACATCAGACGTCATTACTCCACTAGACATGCTGAGGAGTATACAACATACCAGGGAGAGGAGAGAAAGAACCGGGTCGCCAATCTTAAAAAATGTCTATTGAGGCAACAAGATTTATTTAAGAAAGCAAACAAAGAATACTTTTGTTGAATACTTGACGCGGCCCAGCCTGACCCACACTCTGCCTCGAGCGGCCCCCAGGTAAATGGAGTTTGAGACCCCTGGGCTAAAGATTGTTAAAAACACAGTTTCTGATTTGTGAAAGCTAACAATCTTTAGCCTCTCTAGAATAAGTTAGTCCAGATTTGACAAGTCTAGGTACAGTAGTTTTGGATCTGGACCTGGTCTAATGTGGTCTACACGCTGTGATCAGAAGCTTTAAGTTTCCCTTAAATTTCCCCTTAACTGCCGAATCAGATGCCAACTTCAGCGTCGTCCACGTAACCCATTTTATAAAGACAGGCTTTCATGATGATTCTTGTATTTATATTTATTTGCAATGATTTAACCATACTTTTGTTTGGTCTGTTAGCTTTGTCTTTTTTCTCTTCAATCTACTGTTAAAATAAGTTGTGTGAGTTGTATTGAATACATTTTAACGGTATTTGTGTCAACAGATGATCAGTCCACCTGCTATTAAAACCACGTTTAGACCCTCTGGAGCTACAATCCATATTATTTTAAAGTGCTCATATTATGCTTTTTGGCTTTTTCCCTTTCCTTTATTGTGTTATATATCTTTTTTGTGCACATTATAGGTTTACAAAGTGAAAAATCCCAAAGACCCCCCAAAGGGACTTACCATCTCCAACAGAAAACACTGTTCACTAACTGCTCCAAACAGCTCTATTGTAGTCCAGCCTTTACTTCAGAGACAAACGTGGTCACTTTGGAACACACGTTATAATGCTCGCCTAGCTGCTAGCATGGCACGCCCTCATACTCTGCTTCTGACTGGCTAGTAGTCCTTACCTAGGTACTGTCAGGGCACGCCCTCATACTCTGCTTCTGACTGGCTAGTAGTCCTTACCTAGGTACTGTCAGGGCACGCCCTCATACTCTGCTTCTGACTGGCTAGTAGTCCTTACCTAGCTACTGATCATGTGCGACTGCCAACAAAGATGTTCCAGCAGTGAGAGGTCTCACTCTGTAGCTAAAACAGAGACCTGAACACAGGGTGAAAAGAGGAGCTGCAGCAATGAGCAGTACAACAACAATATGGTGTTTTCTGAAAATTAATAATATGAGCACTTTAAGTTTACAGACTGTTACAACTAGCATGTATGTTTCTTATTTTGTATAATTCATTGAGGTTATTTCACTTTGTACTAGAGGGCTGCATTGGGATTGGGTCCCGCGGGACCCAACGCAAATCTCACGGGAGCGGGCGGTTTTAACTTTGCTGCGGGCGGGAGCGGGCGGCTAAAAAAACCACTGCAGGATCGGGATGTAGCCTGGAACCCCCCCACGCCAGCAGAAACCAGAGATATACATATATACTGACTGAGTATATACTGTATAGGCCATCTATGAGCAGACACCAGCGTGTCTGAGCCTCCCAGGACGGGGGAGCTCCGAGCCAAGGCTCCGTCCTCCCTCATCCTCGGCTCCTTCCTCCCCCTCTCTCCCTCTCCTCTCTCCCTCCCTCATCCTCGGCTCCTTCCTCCCCCTCTCTCCCTCTCCTCTCTCCCTCCCTCATCCTCGGCTCCTTCCTCCCTCTCTCTCCCTCTCCTCTCTCCCTCATCCTCGGCTCCTTCCTCCCTCTCTCTCCCTCTCCTCTCTCCCTCATCCTCGGCTCCTTCCTCCACCTCTCTCCCTCTCCTCTCTCCCTCCCTCATCCTCGCTCCTTCCTCCCCCTCTCTCCCTCTCCTCTCTCCCTCATCCTCGGCTCCTTCCTCCCCCTCTCTCCCTCTCCTCTCTCCCTCATCCTCGCTCCTTCCTCCCCCTCTCTCCCTCTCTCCCTCATCCCTCGGCCCCTTCCTCCCCCTCTCTCCCTCTCCTCTCTCCCTCATCCTCGGCTCCTTCCTCCCCCTCTCTCCCTCTCCTCTCTCCCTCATCCTCGGCTCCTTCCTCCCCCTCTCTCCCTCTCCTCTCTCCCTCATCCTCGGCTCCTTCCTCCCCCTCTCTCCCTCTCCTCTCTCCCTCATCCTCGGCTCCTTCCTCCCCCTCTCTCCCTCTCCTCTCTCCCTCATCCTCGCCCCTTCCTCCCCCTCTCTCCCTCATCCTCGGCTCCTTCCTCCCCCTCTCTCCCTCTCTCCCTCATCCTCGGCCCCTTCCTCCCTCTCTCTCCCTCTCCTCTCTCCCCTCATCCTCGGCTCCTTCCTCCCCCTCTCTCCCTCTCCTCTCTCCCTCATCCTCGGCTCCTTCCTCCCCCTCTCCTCTCTCCCTCATCCTCGGCTCCTTCCTCCCCCTCTCCCCCTCTCCTCTCTCCCTCATCCTCGGCTCCTTCCTCCCCCTCTCTCCCTCTCCTCCTCTCCCTCATCCTCGGCTCCTTCCTCCCTCTCTCTCCCTCTCCTCTCTCCCTCATCCTCGGCTCCTTCCTCCCTCTCTCTCCCTCTCCTCTCTCCCTCATCCTCGGCTCCTTCCTCCCCCTCTCTCCCTCTCCCCTCATCCTCGCTCCTTCCTCTCCCTCTCTCCCTCATCCTCGCTCCTTCCTCCCCCTCTCTCCCTCTCCTCTCTCCCTCATCCTCGGCTCCTTCCTCCCCCTCTCTCCCTCTCCTCTCTCCCTCATCCTCGGCCCCTTCCTCCCCCTCTCTCCCTCATCCTCGGCTCCTTCCTCCCCCTCTCTCCCTCTCTCCCTCATCCTCGGCCCCTTCCTCCCCCTCTCTCCCTCATCCTCGGCTCCTTCCTCCCCCTCTCTCCCTCTCTCCCTCATCCTCGGCCCCTTCCTCCCTCTCAGCAGTACAACAACAATATGGTGTTTTCTGAAAATTAATAATATGAGCACTTTAAGTTTACAGACTGTTACAACTAGCATGTATGTTTCTTATTTTGTATAATTCATTGAGGTTATTTCACTTTGTACTAGAGGGCTGCATTGGGATTGGGTCCCGCGGGACCCAACGCAAATCTCACGGGAGCGGGCGGTTTTAACTTTGCTGCGGGCGGGAGCGGGCGGCTAAAAAAACCACTGCAGGATCGGGATGTAGCCTGGAACCCCCCCACGCCAGCAGAAACCAGAGATATACATATATACTGACTGAGTATATACTGTATAGGCCATCTATGAGCAGACACCAGCGTGTCTGAGCCTCCCAGGACGGGGGAGCTCCGAGCCAAGGCTCCGTCCTCCCTCATCCTCGGCTCCTTCCTCCCCCTCTCTCCCTCTCCTCTCTCCCTCCCTCATCCTCGGCTCCTTCCTCCCTCTCTCTCCCTCTCCTCTCTCCCTCATCCTCGGCTCCTTCCTCCCCCTCTCTCCCTCTCCTCTCTCCCTCCCTCATCCTCGGCTCCTTCCTCCCCCTCTCTCCCTCTCCTCTCTCCCTCCCTCATCCTCGGCTCCTTCCTCCCCCTCTCTCCCTCTCCTCTCTCCCTCATCCTCGGCTCCTTCCTCCCCCTCTCTCCCTCTCCTCTCTCCCCTCATCCTCGGCTCCTTCCTCCCCCTCTCTCCCTCTCTCCCTCATCCTCGGCCCCTTCCTCCCCCTCTCTCCCTCTCCTCTCTCCCTCATCCTCGGCTCCTTCCTCCCCCTCTCTCCCTCTCCTCTCTCCCTCATCCTCGGCTCCTTCCTCCCCCTCTCTCCCTCTCCTCTCTCCCTCATCCTCGGCCCCTTCCTCCCCCTCTCTCCCTCATCCTCGGCTCCTTCCTCCCCCTCTCTCCCTCTCTCCCCTCATCCTCGGCCCCTTCCTCCCTCTCTCTCCCTCTCCTCTCTCCCTCATCCTCGGCTCCTTCCTCCCCCTCTCTCCCTCTCCCTCATCCTCGGCTCCTTCCTCCCCCTCTCTCCCTCTCCTCTCTCCCTCATCCTCGGCTCCTTCCTCCCCCCTCTCCTCTCTCCCTCATCCTCGGCTCCTTCCTCCCCCTCTCTCCCTCTCCTCTCTCCCTCATCCTCGGCTCCTTCCTCCCCCTCTCTCCCTCTCCCTCATCCTCGGCTCCTTCCTCCCTCTCTCTCCCTCTCCTCTCTCCCTCATCCTCGCTCCTTCCTCCCCCTCTCTCCCTCATCCTCGGCTCCTTCCTCCCCCTCTCTCCCTCTCCTCTCTCCCTCATCCTCGGCTCCTTCCTCCCCCTCTCTCCCTCTCCTCTCTCCCTCATCCTCGGCCCCTTCCTCCCCCTCTCTCCCTCAACCTCGGCTCCTTCCTCCCCCTCTCTCCCTCTCTCCCTCATCCTCGGCCCCTTCCTCTCCCTCTCTCCCTCTCCCTCATCCTCGGCTCCTTCCTCTCCCTCTCTCCCTCATCCTCGGCTCCTTCCTCCCCCTCTCTCCCTCTCCTCTCTCCCTCATCCTCGCTCCTTCCTCCCCCTCTCTCCCTCTCCCTCATCCTCGCTCCTTCCTCTCCCTCTCTCCCTCATCCTCGGCTCCTTCCTCCCCCTCTCTCCCTCTCCTCTCTCCCTCATCCTCGGCTCCTTCCTCCCCCTCTCTCCCTCTCCTCTCTCCCTCATCCTCGGCCCCTTCCTCCCCCTCTCTCCCTCATCCTCGCTCCTTCCTCCCCCTCTCTCCCTCTCTCCCTCATCCTCGGCCCCTTCCTCCCTCTCTCTCCCTCTCCTCTCTCCCTCATCCTCGGCTCCTTCCTCCCCCTCTCTCCCTCTCCCTCATCCTCGGCTCCTTCCTCCCCCTCTGTCCCTCTCCTCTCTCCCTCATCCTCGGCCCCTTCCTCCCCCTCTCTCCCTCATCCTCGGCTCCTTCCTCCCCCTCTCTCCCTCTCCTCTCTCCCTCCCTCATCCTCCGCTCCTTCCTCCCCCTCTCTCCCTCTCCTCTCTCCCTCCCTCATCCTCGGCTCCTTCCTCCCCCTCTCTCCCTCTCCTCTCTCCCTCATCCTCGGCTCCTTCCTCCCCCTCTCTCCCTCTCCTCTCTCCCTCATCCTCGGCTCCTTCCTCCCCCTCTCTCCCTCTCCTCTCTCCCTCATCCTCGCTCCTTCCTCCCCCTCTCCTCTCTCCCTCATCCTCGGCTCCTTCCTCCCCCTCTCTCCCTCTCCTCTCTCCCTCATCCTCGGCTCCTTCCTCCCCCTCTCTCCCTCTCCTCTCTCCCTCATCCTCGGCTCCTTCCTCCCCCTCTCCCTCATCCTCGGCCCCTTCCTCCCTCTCTCTCCCTCTCCTCTCTCCCTCATCCTCGGCTCCTTCCTCCCCCTCTGTCCCTCTCTCCCTCATCCTCGGCCCCTTCCTCCCCCTCTGTCCCTCTCCTCTCTCCCTCATCCTCGGCCCCTTCCTCCCCCTCTCTCCCTCATCCTCGGCTCCTTCCTCCCCCTCTCTCCCTCTCCTCTCTCCCTCATCCTCGGCTCCTTCCTCCCCCTCTCTCCCTCTCCTCTCTCCCTCATCCTCGGCCCCTTCCTCCCCCTCTCTCCCTCTCCTCTCTCCCTCATCCTCGGCTCCTTCCTCCCCCTCTCTCCCTCTCCTCTCTCCCTCATCCTCGGCTCCTTCCTCCCCCTCTCTCCCTCTCCTCTCTCCCTCATCCTCGGCTCCTTCCTCCCCCTCTCTCCCTCTCCCTCATCCTCGGCTCCTTCCTCCCCCTCTCTCCCTCTCCTCTCTCCCTCATCCTCGGCTCCTTCCTCCCCCTCTCTCCCTCTTCCTCATCCTCGGCTCCTTCCTCTCCCTCTCTCCCTCATCCTCGGCTCCTTCCCCCCCCTCTCTCCCTCATCCTCGGCTCCTTCCTCCCCCTCTCTCCCTCTCCTCTCTCCCTCATCCTCGGCTCCTTCCTCCCCCTCTCTCCCTCTTCCTCATCCTCGGCTCCTTCCTCTCCCTCTCTCCCTCATCCTCGCTCCTTCCTCCCCCTCTCTCCCTCATCCTCGGCTCCTTCCTCCCCCTCTCTCCCTCTCCTCTCTCCCTCATCCTCGCCCCTTCCCCCCCCTCTCTCCCTCATCCTCGGCTCCTTCCTCCCCCTCTCTCCCTCTCTCCCTCATCCTCGGCCCCTTCCTCCCTCTCTCTCCCTCTCCTCTCTCCCTCATCCTCGGCTCCTTCCTCCCCCTCTCTCCCTCTCCCTCATCCTCGGCTCCTTCCTCCCCCTCTGTCCCTCTCCTCTCCTCCCTCATCCTCGGCCCCTTCCTCCCCCTCTCTCCCTCTCCTCTCTCCCTCATCCTCGGCCCCTTCCTCCCTCTCCTCCCTCTCCCTCTCCCTCATCCTCGGCTCCTTCCTCCCCCTCTCTCCCTCTCTCCCTCATCCTCGGCCCCTTCCTCCCTCTCTCTCCCTCTCCTCTCTCCCTCATCCTCGGCTCCTTCCTCCCCCTCTCTCCCTCTCCCTCATCCTCGCTCCTTCCTCCCCCTCTGTCCCTCTCCTCTCTCCCTCATCCTCGGCTCCTTCCTCCCTCTCTCTCCCTCTCCTCTCTCCCTCATCCTCGGCTCCTTCCTCCCTCTCTCTCCCTCTCCTCTCTCCCTCATCCTCGGCCCCTTCCTCCCCCTCTCTCCCTCATCCTCGGCTCCTTCCTCCCCCTCTCTCCCTCTCCTCTCTCCCTCATCCTCGGCCCCTTCCTCCCCCTCTCTCCCTCATCCTCGGCTCCTTCCTCCCCCTCTCTCCCTCTCTCCCTCATCCTCGGCTCCTTCCTCCCCCTCTCTCCCTCTCTCCCTCATCCTCGGCCCCTTCCTCCCTCTCTCTCCCTCTCCTCTCTCCCTCCCTCATCCTCGGCTCCTTCCTCCCCCTCTCTCCCTCTCCCTCATCCTCGGCTCCTTCCTCCCCCTCTCTCCCTCTCCTCTCTCCCTCATCCTCGGCTCCTTCCTCCCCCTCTCTCCCTCTCCTCTCTCCCTCATCCTCGGCTCCTTCCTCCCCCTCTCCTCTCTCCCTCATCCTCGGCTCCTTCCTCCCCCTCTCTCCCTCTCCTCTCTCCCTCATCCTCGGCTCCTTCCTCCCCCTCTCTCCCTCTCCTCTCTCCCTCATCCTCGGCCCCTTCCTCCCCCTCTCTCCCTCATCCTCGGCTCCTTCCTCCCCCTCTCTCCCTCTCTCCCTCATCCTCGGCCCCTTCCTCCCTCTCTCTCCCTCTCCTCTCTCCCTCATCCTCGGCTCCTTCCTCCCCCTCTCTCCCTCTCTCCCTCATCCTCGGCCCCTTCCTCCCCCTCTCTCCCTCTCCTCTCTCCCTCATCCTCGGCCCCTTCCTCCCCCTCTCTCCCTCATCCTCGGCTCCTTCCTCCCCCTCTCTCCCTCTCCTCTCTCCCTCATCCTCGCCCCTTCCTCCCCCTCTCTCCCTCTCCTCTCTCCCTCATCCTCGGCTCCTTCCTCCCCCTCTCTCCCTCTCCTCTCTCCCTCATCCTCGGCTCCTTCCTCCCCCTCTCTCCCTCATCCTCGGCTCCTTCCTCCCCCTCTCTCCCTCTCCCTCATCCTCGGCTCCTTCCTCCCCCTCTCTCCCTCTCCTCTCTCCCTCATCCTCGCTCCTTCCTCCCCCTCTCTCCCTCTCCCTCATCCTCGGCTCCTTCCTCTCCCTCTCTCCCTCATCCTCGGCTCCTTCCTCCCCCTCTCTCCCTCATCCTCGGCTCCTTCCTCCCCCTCTCTCCCTCTCTCCCTCATCCTCGGCCCCTTCCTCCCTCTCTCTCCCTCTCCTCTCTCCCTCCCTCATCCTCGGCTCCTTCCTCCCCCTCTCTCCCTCTCCCTCATCCTCGGCCCCTTCCTCCCCCTCTGTCCCTCTCCTCTCTCCCTCATCCTCGGCCCCTTCCTCCCCCTCTCTCCCTCATCCTCGCTCCTTCCTCCCCCTCTCTCCCTCTCCTCTCTCCCTCATCCTCGGCTCCTTCCTCCCCCTCGTCTCCCTCTCCTCTCTCCCTCATCCTCGGCCCCTTCCTCCCCCTCTCTCCCTCTCCTCTCTCCCTCATCCTCGGCTCCTTCCTCCCCCTCTGTCCCTCTCCTCTCTCCCTCATCCTCGGCTCCTTCCTCCCCCTCTCTCCCTCTCCTCTCTCCCTCATCCTCGGCTCCTTCCTCCCCCTCTCTCCCTCTCCCTCATCCTCGGCTCCTTCCTCCCCCTCTCTCCCTCTCCTCTCTCCCTCATCCTCGGCTCCTTCCTCCCCCTCTCTCCCTCTCCCTCATCCTCGGCTCCTTCCTCTCCCTCTCTCCCTCATCCTCGGCTCCTTCCTCCCCCTCTCTCCCTCTCCTCTCTCCCTCATCCTCGGCTCCTTCCTCCCCCTCTCTCCCTCTCCTTCTGCTCCTTCCTCCCCGTCTAACAGTAGCAAGCACCTGCCTTCTTTACCTTCATCTTCTCCCTATTAACCTATAAAATGACGTGTTTTCTCATGCGGGACGGGAGAAGATATAACATCAATGCATCTCTATTATTGTGCGGGCATAAATTCTCAGAGTTTTGCGGGTGCGGGCGGGAGTGGACGTACACATTGCGGGAGCTGGCGGGAGTGGACGTACACATTGCGGGAGCTGGCGGGAGTGGACGTACACATTGCGGGAGCGGGCGGGAGTGTAACACATGTTGCGGGTGCGGGCGGTAATGGTCAGAAATTCGCCGGGAGCGGGATGAAGAAAACAGTCCCGCGCAGGGCTCTACTTTGTACTAACTCATCATTTGTTATATTTGGCTTTACATTAAACCATATACTGTATATTAATGTCTATGCATTTAACTAAACGATTCAACCTTTAGATTAAAACATGAACCAGAACAATGATTAACAATTCAAACAGAGTGTGAGAGTGAGAGGTCAACGGACCGGCTGCAGTCTGAACACGACGGGGATCTTTTGCTCGGAGCAGACGGCGATCAGGTTGTCGGGCAGCAGCTGGCTGGCCGACAGGAACTGGTCGTCGCGGCCCTGATCGATCAGGACGTCCAGCTGCGGGCCGGAGTAGGACGCCGCCAACAAGGTGGCATCGTACGCCTGGAAGACACAGAGAGGGGAGGACAGACAGCTTATCGTCATCGCAAAGACACTCAGAGATTATTTGTGTTAGTAATGTCGGCGGGGACGAGGCAGCCGGCAGCTGCCTTCAACCTCCTACCTAACAGTCGGCTCTATCGCCTAGTTTTTATTATACTAATACAGTGTTTTTAAAACCAAAGATACATTTTTACGTGTAAGTAAGTATTAGCCTCACGCTAATTTATCAAGACTAGGCCTACCGGCTAAACTAACGCTAGCTTCATGGCAACCTCTACACCTGGCGAGTCCCCACTCCCCCTCAGGATTTCCTCGTTGTTCAATAATACAAACAAAGAAATTGCTGACCTCAGGGAAGATGTTCGTCGGCTTTCCGAGGACTTAAAAACCAAAGATGCTTTGTTAACCGCCTGCTTGGACGTGGCTCATAATCAGTCGCTCCGGATCTCATCTCTCTCGGCGGCCTTCCAGGATACCGCGCCATGGGACCCAGCTGCCTGCCCACGCCCATCGTCCTGCTCGACACCGGTTATCAAGCCACCCTGGACTGAGGTGGTTTGCGGCCGAAAGAGAGCCTCGGGTAGGGCTCCATCGCCTCCTGCCCTCAGCCTCTCCAACCGCTTCAATGCTTTGTCGGAGTCGGAGCCGGTGGTGGCCAGTGCGGCTCACCGGGCTCGCCCCGCTTCAAAGCAGACTGACCAGCCGTCGTCACGGAAGACGATTGCTACCGCGCGGCGAAAGCTTCTGAGGGATGCGGTAGTCAGACGGTCCGGTGGCCTACACTGCCTGGATCGGCCAAATGACAACGTTCCTCAAAAACAATCTCCACAACCGAACGGTAAGCATTCTTCCTCTTCTTTTCCCTGCCCATCTGAAACCGACACTGACTGTTTTGCTCCCGTCACCGGCTACCCACACCCCCCCACTCCTCGTCCGCTCTTCCCCCTAACCACAGTAATTATTGGGGACTCCATCACTAGAGACCTACGGTTTCATAATGCTGTCACACACTGTTTTCCCGGAGCCAAAGTTGCAGACATCCTGGCTAAAGTTATGGACCTGATACCCTCATTTCCGACCTCTATCAAACGCCTCGTGGTCCATTGTGGACATAACGACATGTCCACTCGGATTCAGGAGTGTGAGCGCACAAGGCGAGACTTTACCACTCTCATTGAGGCTTTAAAAAGCACTGGGAAGTCGGTTTTTTATTTCGGGCCCACTTCCATCTCTAGGTCGCGGATCAGGCCTCTTTAGCAGACTACTCTCCCTTAACACCTGGCTCCAGCTCACATGCAGTATTCACAGGATAGGTTTTATTGACAACTTCAATCTGTTTTGGGAACGTGGCTCCCTGTTCAGCAGGGATGGGATTCATCCCAATACACGCGGAAGCCAGATGCTACGTGGAAATTTGCACCACGCCCTGCATACCCAGACCTCTGATTGACTGTTTACATCCCGTAAACACTCCCACAAGCACACTGACCAGACACACTCTCCCAAAGTCAATAATCAGAGATACAGCGCTACACGCCCCTCTGTGCTCCCTTCAGAGCAATCACCCATTCATAATCCCATAACCACCGTGTCTGTCCCCCGACTGAGACCGTTTAAACCAAACGCTAACAAAAGAGGTGCTATACTAAACAACCTAATTGGAATTAAAACAACCACTGCAACGATAGAACAGAATAGGAAAATCAAATGTGGACTATTAAATATTAGATCTCTGTCATCGAAAGCATTATTGGTAAACGAATTGATATCAGATAACCACATTGATTTATTCTGCCTCACCGAAACCTGGCTGGGCCATGACGAATATGTTAGTTTAAACGAAGCCACTCCTCCCAGTCATAATAATACCCAAATTCCACGAGGCTCAGGCCGAGGAGGGGGAGTTGCAGCCATATTTGACTCGAGCCTGTTAATTAATCCTAAACCTAAACTAAATTATAACTCGTTTGAAAGCCTTGTTCTTAATCTTCAACACCCAACATGGAAAACAGTACAGCCAATTATATTCGTTGTTGTTTACCGAGCACCAGGTCCATATTCTGAGTTTTTATCTGAATTCTCAGAGTTTTTATCATGCGTAGTCCTTCAATCAGACAAAGTACTTATTGTAGGTGATTTTAATATCCATGTGGACATTGAGAGCAATAGCCTTAGTACTGCTTTCAATTCACTGCTAGATTCTATTGGTTTCAGTCAGAGGGTGCATAAGGCCACGCACTGTTTTAACCACACCCTCGACCTTGTGCTAGAATATGGCATCAAAATTGACGATTTAATAGTATTTCCGCAGAATCCTTTATTATCAGACCATTTTTTAATAACTTTCGAATTCCTACTACCAGACTATACGAAATTAAATAAAGTTTCTACACTAGATGCTTATCTGACAGTGCTATAGCTAAATTTAAGGAAGCTATTCCAACAGCACTTAACTCAATGTCATGCCTTAATATAACAGAGGACTGTTATGTTAACTCTAGTCCCTCCCAACTTGATAACTTTGTAGACGCTGCTACGGCCTGCCTACGGACTACTTTAGACTCGGTTGCTCCTCTCAAAAGAAGATGATGAAGGAAAGGAAACTAGCACCTTGGTATAACTCCCAAACTCGCAAATTAAAACAATCTCACGAAAACTTGAAAGTAAATGGCGTTCCACCAAACTGGAAGAATCTCGTGTGGATTGGCAAGATAGTCTAAAAAATTATAGGAGGGCCCTCAGAAATGCCAGATCAGACTATTACTCAACACTAATAGAAGAAAATAAGAACAACCCAAGGTTTCTTTTCAGCACTGTAGCCAGGCTGACAGATAGTCACAGCTCTATTGAGCCATCTATTCCTATAGCTCTGAGCAGTGATGACTTCATGACCTTTTTTAATGATAAAATTATAACAATTAGAGAAAAAATTCATCACCTTCTGCCCACAGCTTCCAACGACTCACCATTGGGCGCAGGAGGGCTAGAGAGAACGATAAGACCTGATACTTATTTAGACGGCTTTTATCCTTTAGACCTCCAACAATTAATGTTAAGGGTCTCTTCAGCTAAGCCAACTACCTGTCTCTTAGACCCCATTCCAACGAAGCTACTTAAAGAAGCACTACCCGTGGTCAACACCACATTACTAGATACGATCAATATGTCCTTATTAACGGGTCACGTACCGCAGTCTTTTAAAGTAGCTGTGATAAAACCTATTCTGAAAAAACCCACCCTCGACCCTGAGGTCTTAGCCAACTATAGACCTATATCTAACCTCCCGTTTCTCTCCAAAATCCTTGAGAAGGTAGTCGCTAATCAATTGTGTGACTTTCTGCATAGAAATAGTCTATTTGAAGACTTTCAGTCAGGATTTAGAATGCATCATAGCACAGAGACGGCACTGGTGAAAATCACTAACGACCTTCTAACTGCTGCTGACAAAGGACTTGTCTCCGTACTTGTCTTATTAGATCTTAGTGCTGCATTCGACACTATTGACCATACCATCCTCTTACAGAGACTGGAACATTTAGTTGGCATTAAAGGAATCGCACTAAGCTGGTTTAAGTCCTATTTTTCTGAGCGATCCCAATTTGTTAATATTAACGATAAACCATCCAAATACGCTAAAGTTAGCCATGGCGTTCCTCAAGGCTCAGTGCTTGGACCAATTCTATTCTCTTTATATATGCTTCCTCTAGGCAATATTATTAGGAAACACTCAATTAACTTTCACTGTTACGCAGACGACACCCAATTATATCTGTCAATCAAGCCAGACGAAAGCGGTCAGTTAGCTAAACTTCAAGCGTGCATTAAGATATAAAATCCTGGATGACCCACAATTTTCTGATGTTGAACTCAAACAAAACGGAAGTTATTGTGCTGGGACCCAAGCACCACCGAACTTCATTATCTAAATATATAGCTACCCTAGATGGTATTGCCCTGGCCTCCAGCACTACTGTCAGAAATCTAGGAGTCATTTTTGACCAGGATCTATCCTTTAACGCCCACTTAAAACAAACCTCAAGAACAGCCTTTTTCCATCTTCGTAACATTGCCAAAATCAGGAACATCCTGTCTCAAAACGATGCTGAAAACTAGTCCATGCATTCGTAACTTCCCGGCTGGACTACTGTAATTCTTTACTATCAGGCTGCTCAAATAAGTCCCTCAAGACCCTCCAGCTGATCCAGAATGCTGCAGCACGTGTTCTGACAAGAACTAACAAAAGAGATCACATTTCTCCTGTATTAGCTTCTCTGCATTGGCTTCCTGTAAAATCCAGGATTGAATTTAAAATCCTTCTCCTGACCTACAAAGCACTAAATGGTCAAGCACCATCATACATAGAAGAGCTTTTAGTACCTTATTGTCCCACTAGAGCACTGCGCTCCCAGAACTCAGAGCTACTTGTGGTTCCTAGAGTCTCTAAAAGTAGAATGGGAGCCAGAGCCTTCAGCTACCAGGCTCCTCTCCTGTGGAACCAGCTCCCAACTTGGGTTCGGGGGGCTGACAACCGTCGCCACATTTAAGAATAAACTGAAAACCATCATCTTTGATAAAGCTTATAGTTAGGGAGTGAGGAGTTGCAGCATAGTAGAGTAGAGTAGAGGGAGGCAGGAAGTACAAGCCCGTTCCGGCAGGGGAGAGTACGAGCCCGGTCCAGGGCCCCTCTCTTTAGCCTGCCTCTCTTAGTTATGCTATTATAACTCTAGACTGCTGTGGGAAGCTCCTTCCAAGGACACAATGAGCCGCTCCCTCTTCTCTCTTTTCACTTGTCTCCTTTTGTGTGCATCTTAGTCCCAGAAATGCCTGTTACTAACCTAGCTCTGGGGAGTTTTCTCCCCGGAGTCCCTTTGCTTCTTCTTCACCCAGAACATCGCCTTGGAATTGGGTGGCACCTACACCGGGGTCCTGGGTGCAGCTGACGCTATGGACTTACTACACCCTGCTACG